>NC_080178.1:3326688-3515163 GCF_950295315.1 Erinaceus europaeus
ACTCTAGCATAAGGGAAAGTCAGGATCTCATGCTTAAGAATTCAAATGCTGGGGTTGGGTGGTAGCGCAGCAGGTTAAGTGCACATGGCACAAAGTGCAAGGACTGGCATGAGGATCCTGGTTCGAGCCCCTGGCTCCCCACCTGCTGGAGGGTTGCTTCACAAGTGGTGAAGCAGGTCTGCACGTATCTATCTTTCTCTCCCGTCTCTCCCTCCTCTCTCGATTTCTCTCTCCTATCCAACAATAATGACACAAATAACAACAATAAAACAAAAGCAACAAAGGGGGGGGAAGCAAATAAAATATTAAAATAACAATGACATCAACAACAAAAACAATAATAACTACAAAAAAAAAAGGGCAACAAAAGGGAAAACAAAACAAAAAAAAAAAGAAAGAAAGGTCTGTGTTTAACACCCGACATTCCATGTACCAGAGAAGAGTAATGCTTTCTCTTCCACTCTCCTTTCATAAACAATCTTTTTTAAAAACTAAGAAAAAAAAGAGTGGGGGAAGAACCACACATACATGACGACAATATAAGTCATTTTCCCCTGCTAAAGTATGTTAAAAAGATCTGCACCGGGGGTCGGGCAATAGCGCAGTGGGTTGAGCGCACGTGGTGCAAAGCACAAGGACCTGAGAAAGGATCCCCACCTGCAGGGGAGTCGCTTCACAGGTGGTGAGGCAGGTCTGCAGGTGTCTGTCTTTCTCTGTCCCCTCTGTGTCTTCCCCTCCTCTCTCCATTTCTCTCTGTCCTATCCAACAACGACAACATCAATAACAACGATAATAATGACCATAACAATGGTAAAACCACCAGGGTAACAAGAAGGAAAAAAATGGCCTCCAGGAGCAGTGGATTCATGGTGCAGGCAACAACCCTGAAGACAAATAATCATCGTCATCATCATCATCCCCACTAATAATCAGATTCATGATGGAAGGCAGGAAGGTGCTGCTGTTTCTGGGCACACTAACCGAGCTGCAGAATACCTACTGTGTGTGGCCCTCAGCCTCTGCATGCAGACACACCCTCTATGTTCCAGAAGCCACGAGAATCACTGGCCGCCCCAGTGCTCTGAACTGGGACTAGCACCACCCTTAGCCTCAAGGACTGTCAGCTATGAGGCCTCAGGGCCAGAACCAAGGAGAACGGGAGGCGGGCAGGCAAGCTGGGGTGTGGGGGCTTGGGGTGGGCTGCAAGTGGAGGGCACGTGGAAGAGGAGAAAGCCATCGCTCCCACTGCCTGCCAGACCCAGGGGAAATCCCCGCCAGTGTCACTTTACCAACATTTGGCTTGAAATTCACGTGCCACAGCCAATCATGCCGGGAACCAGCTGTTTTATGATGCACCAGGAGGTGAACCCAGAGCTCAGGCACTTGTGACTATCACCTCTGAGCTGTCTCCCTGAGCCAAGTTCTTTATTTCTTTGAGAGAGAGAGAGAGAGAGAGAGAGTAAGGAGGAGGAGGAGGGTGGGAGAGACACAAAGAGAGAAGAGGCACCATAGCATAGCTTGCGGTCCTGAGTTCAATCCCCAGTATCACACATGCCAGACTGATGCTCTGGTTCTCTCTCCCTCATTAATAAATAAAGGAAACCTTTAAAAAATCATTAGAAAAATGGGGAAAGGCTAGGAATAGGGTATTTGTAAAAAGGAGATCAAGAGATCAATTAGATATATAGACTCTCATCCCCACTGGAATTAAAGGGGGGGGGGAGGAAATGAGGAAGAAGGAGAAGTAAGTCACGAGGACTTACTGCCCTCACCAGAATGGTCCAAGTCGGACAGTCAGGTGCTATGTGTTGTGCTGTGTGCTGGGAAGACAGAGGGACGATTTGGGGGAACCAAGCAGGAGAATCAGTACTGTGTGGCCTCACAGAGACTTCCTGGTACTTAGAGAAATGCTTATACAAGTCAGAGTTTGCTCAGGAAACTGGCACAAGAATTAAATGCTCACAGCAGTGGAGGAACAGATAAATGAAATGTGGTAGATGCTGGTGGCCAAAAAAGGAATCAAACAGCAGAGACTGGGAGGTGGCTCACTGGGTGTTCTAGAACACAAGACTTCATATGCTCTGGTCTGTCTGTCTGTTGTCTCTGTGTCATTCTACAGTTTTTTTTTAGTTAAGTAGCTAAAAGGAATATATGAGCACAGCAACATGGACAGACTTAAGACTATAGTTTTATTTAGCCCACTAGAAATAGACAGAGTGAGAGGGCATCAGGGCATCAGAGCATGGCTCTGGCACAGGTGGAACTGGAAACAAAGATCAAATTCAGGATCTCGTGCTTCGAAGTCCAGAATTCTTTTCTTTTCTTTTTTTTTTTTTTTGCCTCCAGGGTTATCGCTGGGACTCGGTGCCTGCACTACAAATCCACTGCTCATGGGGGCTATTTTTTCCCTTGTTGTTTAATGTTGTTATTGTTGTTGTTATTGCTGTTGTTTTTGTTGGGTAGGACAAAGAGAAATTGAGAGATGGGGAAGACAGAGGGGGGAGAGAAAGTTAGACACCTGCAGACCTGCTTCACTGCCTGTGAAACGACCTCCCTGCAGGTAGAGGGTTGGGGGCTCGAACTGAGTTCCTTACGCCGTTCCTTGCACTTTGCGTCACGTGTGCTTAACCCGTTGTGCTACTGCCCAGCCCCCTCTAAGTCCAGAATTCTATCACTGTGCCATCTCCTAGACACTAACAATATAATTTCAAATGAAAAGAGGTTCCAAATGAGAATTATGTTGCCAATTATTTATATAAGTTGACCCCCAAAAATACTTGATGCAAAGGATATTAACTTCCAAGGATGGCTACTAGATGCAGAGGTTGACTTTTAATGGCACTAGGGAAAGAGAGGGCTAGGAAGAGAAGTCTTGCAAGGACATGTATTCTCCTGAGCCAAGTAGTATGCTACATCTTACTCCTCTCCCCATGAGAGGCCTAGAGGGGAAAAAAGGACAAATGTATAAGGTAAAGGAATGTTCTTCTGTCCAGCAGCCTGTGTCAAACTGTCTGACACGCTGCCAGTTAACTTATCAGACTTCGCAGGCAAGGACGGAGCTGGGGGTTGGGAAGGGGAGGAAGGCACCCTGCCGCACAGTGCGTGTGGCCACCTCTCCATCTGGCCGCTACCACAGCATTTATCCTGAGACCCAGCTGTCTTTCCACCCTCACCTAGGAGGGCAACACCACCCCTAGAATCCTCACAAGCCCCGGCGTCAGTTGCACAGCGGCTGGAGCTCAAAATACAAACATCCAGCGCTGCCTGGCCAACTGCATGGAGAAGAAATCAGAGTTGGAACCCAGGCGAGCTGTCCCCTGCCCTGGCGTGCCCCTGGTTCCGGGCACTGTAAGAGTGGCCAGGCACGCGCTCAGTGAGTGGTTGCTGAGTTGGCACCCTCTCTCTCCTGATGTCCTTTCTACAAAAAGGCATGTCTGTTTGGGTGACAGACACATGGAAAAACATGTTGTGAAAAGTTTAGGTTGACTCCATGGCTGCAGGAAGTTTCAGAGATGCTTCTCCCAAATCTGGAGTGTCAGGGAGCAGAGTCAAACGGGCAGGCGCAGGGGAAGCAGGCACCCTGTGCACGGCAGAGCTCAGGAACACCCACACCTCTGAGGTGACCCTGTACTGATATGTGGGCAGCAGGTGAAGACTAAGATTGACCTATTTAATGACAGAGAGAGAGAGAGAGAGAGAGAGAGAGAGAGAGAACACGAACCAGAGCAGCACTCTGGCATGGGGGGCGGTCTGCATTCCGGGGATGGAAGCTGGACCGCATGCTTCCGAGTCCCGCATTCCACCTATTTGCTGACTTCCCTGGCTGCTTTGGCCAACTTGCAATTCAACTGGGTCCCGGTATGATTTTGTGTGACAAAAGCACAGCATGGCGACGAGCTGTGTGATGAGTCTGGACCCTGTGCGGGTGCAGCCACAAAGCAGTGAGCCATGGCCCTCCGGGGGGCCCCTCCCTGGGAACACACCACCCTGCATACCATGTAGCAGTCAGTCCACTCGGCACTCCTACCTCCAACCACTGCCGCCAAGTTAGCAATCTTCCTGCTCTTTCTTTTCCTTCCTTCCTTCCTCCCTCCCTCCCTCCCTCCCTCCCTCCCTTCCTTCTTTTTGCCTCCAGGGTTATTGTTGGGGCTCAGTGCCTGCACTACAAATCCACTGCTCCTGGAGGCCATTTCCCCATTTTGTTGCCCTTGTTGTTGTCATTATTACTATTGTTGTCACTGCTGTTGTCGTTGTTGGATAGGGCAGAGAGCCATGGAGAGAGGAGGGGAAGACAGAGAGGGGGAGAGAAAGACAGACACCTGCAGACCTGCTTCACCGCCTGGGAAACAACCCCCTGCAGGTGGGGAGCCGGGGGCTCGAACCGGGATCCTTATGCCGGTCCTTGTGCTTTGCGCCATGTGCACATAGCCCACTGCGCTACTGTCCAATCCCCTTCCTGCTCTTAAGATAAAAAAGGCTGAGTTTTATATCTGATGTGGTCACACGTGCACACAGTGAGCCAGCTTCACCCTCGTCTACACCTCTGCTTGCTCTCCAGGTCTTCCTCTTCTCCTTCCACTTCCACTTCTTCTTCTTCTTCTTCCTCTTCCACTTCTACTTCTTCTTCTTCTTCTTCCTCTTCCACTTCTACTTCTTCTTCTTCCTCTTCCACTTCTACTTCTTCTTCTTCTTCTTCCTCTTCCACTTCTACTTCTTCTTCTTCTTCTTCCTCTTCCACTTCTTCTTCTTCTTCTTCCTCTTCCACTTCTACTTCTTCTTCTTCTTCTTCTTCCTCTTCCACTTCTACTTCTTCTTCTTCCTCTTCCACTTCTACTTCTTCTTCTTCTTCTTCCTCTTCCACTTCTACTTCTTCTTCTTCTTCTTCCTCTTCCACTTCTACTTCTTCTTCTTCTTCTTCCTCTTCCACTTCTACTTCTTCTTCTTCCTCTTCCACTTCTACTTCTTCTTCCTCTTCCACTTCTACTTCTTCTTCTTCTTCCTCTTCCACTTCTACTTCTTCTTCCTCTTCCACTTCTACTTCTTCTTCTTCCTCTTCCACTTCTACTTCTTCTTCTTCTTCTTCCTCTTCCACTTCTACTTCTTCTTCTTCTTCTTCCTCTTCCACTTCTACTTCTTCTTCTTCTTCTTCCTCTTCCACTTCTACTTCTTCTTCTTCCTCTTCCACTTCTACTTCTTCTTCTTCTTCTTCCTCTTCCACTTCTACTTCTTCTTCTTCTTCTTCCTCTTCCACTTCTACTTCTTCTTCTTCTTCCTCTTCCACTTCTACTTCTTCTTCTTCTTCCTCTTCCACTTCTACTTCTTCTTCTTCTTCTTCCTCTTCCACTTCTACTTCTTCTTCTTCTTCCTCTTCCACTTCTACTTCTTCTTCTTCCTCTTCCACTTCTACTTCTTCTTCTTCTTCTTCCTCTTCCACTTCCACTTCTACTTCTTCTTCTTCTTCTTCCTCTTCCACTTCTACTTCTTCTTCTTCTTCTTCCTCTTCCACTTCTACTTCTTCTTCTTCCACTTCTTCTTCTTCTTCTTCCTCTTCCTCTTCTCCTTCTTCTTCCTCCTCCTTCTTCTTCTAAGAATTTATTCATTTATTCATGAGAAAGATAGGAGAGAGAGAGACCCAGACATCACTCTGGTACATGTGCTGCCAGAGACCGAACTCCGGACCTCATGGTTGAGAGTCCGATGCTTTAGCCGCTGCGCCACCTCCCGGACCACTTCCCAGGCAAACGCTTTGATGTGACCCCACAGCACCACGTCCACACTCAGTAAGAAGTTTCTCGACATCAGTAAGCGAGCAGTCAGCTCCAGCTCCCAGAATGCCTCTCAGCTTCCATTTCCATCTGTGTTGGGGCCTATTCTCTTGTCGGCAGGGCCCCTTTTATGGGTCAGGAGAGTTACAATCTATAGGTCCTAACCTGTGCTCTCAAGTCCCTACAGTCGGGAGTCCAGCTGCATCCTCAAGGAAACAGCTGCCCCATTTCTGCAGTTCTCCACAGTCCCCACATGCCCGTGCAAAGGTCTAATGACTCTGACAAACTCAGTTGCTAAGAGCTGGAAGATAGCTCACTGGGTAGAGCACATGCCTTGCCATGTCCAAGGCCCCAGGTTCAAGCCCCAGCACCACACAGGAACACCGCAGCACTGGGAGAAACTCCAAGGATAAAGGAGTGGTGCCATAGTATCCAGCCCCCCCCCCCCCTTACACACACCTCCTGAAATTTACTTTTTTTTAAAGGAGAACTCCAGTCAGGAGCGATGGGATTGTATGAGGTCCCAGTACTGGGGTGGGGGGAATTCAAGTTCTATTCTAGTCAGTAAAACTGCCTCATAGGCATTTGTGTATCTATCAGGGACAGTGCAGGCACACAGACATATACACATACTCTCCTTTTTGAAAAGAAAAGAGCTGTCTTTTCCTCAGCTAACTGAAGTCATAGTGTAAGGTCCACCCAATCTAGATGAAGGCAGACGCGCCGCACTTCACACTTGCTCAGGACTGGGGTGCCCTCACAAAGGCAGTGGGGCATCACCGGCCACCTTAACAGCTCCTCCATCACCCACACACACGTTGCTGGGCCCCCCTCGGGGTGGGGTGGCTCCTGGGGCGCTTTTAGCTGACACAGGTGCCCCGCAGAGATGGTGCCCATGCGTGACGGCCTCTGGGGCTCTCTGGCACACCCTGTCGCCCTGCCCTCTTTAGTCACTCTTCACAGCCTCCTCCAGAGTCAGCAGCATCGAAGCCTCACCACCCAGCAGAGGGCCAGGGAGCCAGCGTGAGCCCTGAGTCACGGGGGTTCGGGTTCAGTGCGGTGCAGGCCGGCCCCTCCTTCCCTTCGGGGAGAACAACGGGGCCTTGGAGAGCAAGGGCCGCTCCATCTATACCAGGAGGCAGAGGGCCAGGCCACCGTGACCTTCCTGCTCTCTCGGGCGGGACAAGCCCCTGCCTGACAGGAGCTTAGCAATCTCAGGAGAGCAGGAGCGGGCTCAGAGAGCACCCAGGAGGCCTGGAGCAGGCAGTGGGGGAGACGGCCTGGAGCAGGCAGTGGGGGAGACGGCCTGCAGAGGCCTGCAGGAAGCCCAAGTCACAGCAGAAGCCTCGGGCCTCTCACTGCCAGAGCCCTGTACCCCGTGCAGCACCGTCTGCCGACCTGTCACCTCCCGCTCACTCTGCAGGCTGCTCGCCGCCTCCTGAAGTCACGGTGCCAGCAGCCCGGCTCGGCACAGAAGGCGAGGATGCTCCCTGGCCCTGTCCCACCCATGGACAGGCGCAGATTAAACTAAGAACTCTCTCAATTCCCCCATGGTGTCAAACGCATTTAAAGTTGCCGGGTCAAAGATCTATTTTTGCAGCAGACAACCACAAAGGATTTCAGTGTTAGCCACAGTGGAAATGATCGCAAGAAATTCTAAATATGGACAGGCAGTAATTGAAATCCTTTCTCGAATGGTGGATACTTTCCTTTTAGTTCAATATCTGCTTCTAAGTTGGGCTCCAATTAAGGAAAGCGAGACCCAGTTTTCTGGGCCCACTGGGATCTCCTCACTTCAGGACCAGGAGACACCCCTGTGACTATGAGTCAAACTCAAAGCAGTGTCCCAGCGGAGGGACTCGCACCCTGGTCCAGTGCCGACCGCCAGCAGTCTGTGACTGCTGCTCCGGCAGGCTGTGTGGGGGCTGGCCAGAAAGGTGAGAGTCCATCTGTGCAAGACATCGATGTCTCTGAGACCATCCTTCTTCTGACAAGTCCTCCCCCCTAGTTATATGCACACACAAAAAGAACTAGCGGACTTCAGAGAGTTGCCATCAGGAAATCTTTGCAAGAACGAGAATTCACAGAAGAGAAAGCCAGTAGCGGAGCTCAAAATAACATGGCTACAGTGTTCGGAGAAGAGAGTGAGTCACAGATCAGAATGTGCATCACAATCTTCCCATCCTGAAGGGAAGACGTGTGTACGGTGCGTTTTTACAGAGTACAGGGGGGAGTCAAGGCATGGGAAGAGTTCACAGGAGCAACGGCAGTCCAAGAAAGCGGCACTTCAGAGTGTGTCCAATTGTTAAAATCAGTGTGCGCGATTCACATCACCAGGAGAAAGAAGTCAGGGAAAGACAAAAAGGAAATTCGAAGGAGTTTGTCACAACATTAATCCTTCTCCACACAGCTATGGTGTCACTGCTGGTAAGAGACCAGAAACAAACCAGCTTGGTGAGGCCACGCACACACAAGCACAAGGCGGACGGCTGAGGCAGACACGGTGAGTGTTTCAAATCACTCAGATGTTTCAAAGGTGAGTCATTTTCTCCTCAAATATCTTTCTTTCTTTTCTTTTTCTTTTTTTTTTTTTTTAAGATTTTATTAGAAAGATAGGAGGAGGAGAGAGAAAGAACCAGACATCACTCTGGTACATGTACTGCCAGGGATTGAACTCAGGACCTCACGCTTGAGAGTCCAATGCTTTATCCACTGCACCACCTCCCAGACCATTCTCCTCAAATTTCTTGGGCTTACCAGCATCCTGCTCCACTTTCCCTACGTGGGCATAGTGAGGTATTGGCAAGCCACTAAAGACATACACTAAAGTCCACTCACACGTGTGACTAATGCATGCTTGCACAGACTTTGAATCACAAACATCTGATGCCTGGGAATCACTCCAGACCCGAATCATCCCCAAGGTAGAGGAGGGGGCACAGTCATTCCTATATGCCTTCTAGTTATTAGGTTATCTTTGCTTTCAGATGGGGCCAAATCCCACTAAACTTCACGGGAATGCCTTAAAACATTGCAAATACTGGGATTTTATTTAGCATCATGTCATGCCAAAATTGCAACGAGCTATGATGCATCAATGGGATGATGCCGCATTTTGAAAAGAATTTACTGTACCCTACAGCCAAAAAGCGGAAACCACTCAAGTGTCTGTCTGTCTGAAACACCCCTCTTCTGTCTGTCTGAAACACCCCTCTTCTCCACCGGGTTTCCAGTGTCCGTCTGGGATGCGTTGCACTGTGACGAGAACCCCAGTGTGTGGAGGACGGTGAAGCAGGGGAGATATGAACTAGGGGGGGTGGGGGGGGGGTCCAGGACATCTCTGCTGAGCTGCTGAATTAACCACTCTCCCTGAGACTTCTCACTGGAAACAATGCCTGTGTTTCTTGAGAGAGAAGGTATCATGAATTAAGCCCGCTAATGCACCATGAGGCTGAGGTGGTCAAGAAAGTGGAGCTGGCAGAGGGGACTGCTTTGCCATGTGCTTCACCTTTACGCTTTTGAACCCGGCCCACAGCGTGAAGGAAGCTTCCCTGTTGTAGTCTCCCCCCACACACACACCCGCCCCCGCCCCAAAGTACTTGTCTTTATCTGAAGAAAACAAACAAACAAACAAAAAACAGGGTTAGAGGGAAATCATGGTCCAGGGACCTACAGAGCGAGCGAGCTGCTTCATCTCAGAACTACTGTTAAAAGATGATTTAAAATAAAGCCGCTCGCGAGGACCCTAGATGTTTCCCAGTCTCCGAGTCTCCTCACTCACAAAGTGAGGAGACAAAAGTACAAAAAGGCTGAGCCCCATGTCCCAGTTCTCCACCTGGCATGCTCCTCCTCAGTTAGCCGGCTCCTACACCACTTCGTGTGTCAGCTTAAAGGGACTTCTTCCTTAGAAGGATGCTTCTCTGACGTGTCCAGACAAGGCCAAAGCTCTCTGTGCTCTCCCGCAGGGCTCTATACACTCAGGACTATTTAAGCATTTGTCTCTTGCCCCCCATGTGCGTGTCCTGAGAACGGTTCTGTCTTGGCACCACGTGCTTTGTCCAAAACCAAGCACAGTGTCTTGCGCCCTGGAGAGACTAACACCAACATGAGACCGCAAGTACACAGCTCCTTACAACGCATGCTAAGACTTCACGGAGGGATGGCCCTGAACTGAGTTCGGAAGGGTAAGAATGTCGGGGTGCAGGGGAGGGGAAGCGTGGAGAAAGGTATTCTCGGCAGATGGGTATACGCAGACAAAGAAAGAGCCCATACAGCCTGAGGGAGCTGCCGCTGACTCTGAGAGCTGGAGAGCGGCAGGCCTGGCCTGATACCCTACGGGATGGGAAGGATGGTAATGCTGTCCAGATGTCCGGAGCGGAGTCGACCAGAGTGGATATGATTGAAGCACTTACTACACATCAGCACCGCGCCAAGCACTTGACACGAGTAATCTCATTTCATCTTCACAACTGCTCCGAGGATTACTATTCCCACGGGGAAGTCGGACACACAGTTGGTAAGTGAATGGCCAGGTTGGGCTCTGAGCCACGGCGGCATTGTATGACTCCAAAGCCAACGCCCTCAACCCCAGTCTGACTTGGTCCTGCACAAGTGCAGGCAATTCAGATGACCAGCCCACTCTACTGGGACAGCAGGCTGGGTACAGGAGCTCCTGCCCCTTCCATTAAGCAAATCACAAACTCAATAGTTCAGTCACTAAAATGGCTTAAAATGAAGTACCTAGTTAGAACTCGACACTTTATTATTTTTTTTAAACTTTAATTAGATAGGGCAGACAGAAATGCAGAGGGAGGGCCAATAGAGAAGGAGAGAGAGAGAGACAGACAGACAGACAGACAACTGCATCCTTGCTTCACCACTTGGAAGCATCCCCCCTGCAGGTGGAGACTGGGGGCTCGAACCTGGATCCTTGTGCACTATAGTGTGTGTGCTTAACCAGGTGCACCAACTTAACCTGGCCCCCAACTCAATACTTTTTTTTTTTGCCTTATCATTGGGGCTCGGTGCCTGCACCATGAAGCCACTGCTCTTGGAGGCCATTTTTTTCCCCATTGCTTTTGCTGTTATTGCTGTTGTTGGATAGGACAGAGAGAAACTGAGAGAGAAGGGGGAGACAGAGAGCGGGAGAGAAAGACAGACAGTTGCAGACCTGCTTCACCACTAGCGATGCGACCCCAAAGGATTTATTTATGAATTAATGAGAGGAAGGGGGAGGAGAATCAGAGTATTACCTAAGCACTTATGACGCCAGGGACTGAACTCAGAACCTCACGCTTGAGAGTCCAGTGCTTTATCCACTAGGTCACCTCCAGGGACACAGTATTCAACACTTTGAAAAGATGTGTTTGTCTACTTATTTGTTTTTCTATGTGAGAAAGAGAGAGAGCAGAGCACTGCTCAGCTCTAGCACATGAGGTCCCAGGAATGTTGGTTCTATGCTCTGTCAAGGAGTTATTGTCCCAGCTTCAATACTTCTCTTTTAGATTTTACTTAAATATAAACATGTATTTATTTTGGATAGAGAGGAAAGAAATCAAGACAGGAGGGATAGACAGAGGGAGAGACAGACACCTATAGCACTACTTCACTACTTGTGAAGCTTCCCCTGCACGTGGGGACTGGGGGCTTGAACCCAGGTCCTTGCACACTATAACATGCAGCACCCAACCCCTGCTTCCAAGTTTTTATAAATGAACATCAAGAGAAAATTATTCAAAGGCACACTGAGGGGGCAGGCAGTGGTGCATCTGGTTCCGTGCACGTAGTACTAAACTCAAGGCCACGCATAAGGATCGTCAATGTTGTCTATGCCAGGCTCCCTCTCTCAGTCCGGAGAAGCCGGTGGCCAGCCCCCTTCTCCCAAGCACTGATGCTCACTGCCTGAGTTCACATGCAGAGCTGCAGAAGGAAGCCAGTTACCACAGCATCGGCCTACGCCACTTCCCCTAGCACTTCCTGTCCGCCTCCTGCTCACTGTGCACTCGGCAGTCAGCAGCTGGGATGTAGGAGACGCCGGCGGGTACCTGGGGGGTTGCTGAACAGATGTCCTGGCTCCTAAGAACTGTCCTCTGAGATGAAGCAAGGGCGGGTCTGCTCGGACCCGAGATCCTTGAAAAAGACAACACAGAGTATTTATTCCACAGGACACCTTGCCGGCAGACGCCGAAGCCCTTCACCACACACGCTGTCTGGTGGCTGAGGGCCACAGAGGATGAGAGGTCACAGGCAGTCAGTGCTCACTCTCTCGTCTGCCGAGGCCGGGAGACACCAGGCAATGCAGCTGCTCAGCTGTGACGAGAGCCTGGCGGACTCCTGAGTTTCTACAACTTCCCACGACATGCCAAGGCGACTCTTAAACAGAGGAAATGGTCTTCTTCTCGAGGTCCTCTTAATCCCAGCAAGTGACACGGTGAGCGAGAATGTGAGCCATCGGTCGTGAGGGCGGCCTTGGAGCGTGTGGCCAGGGCAGCCCGAAGGGGAAGGAGGCTTAGCGCCAGCAGAGCCACCAGAGAAGTGCAGCGGCTTCTACCCGCTGCGGCGCACAGCCAGCTGCAGAGGCAAACCAGAAACCAAAGGAGAGAGGCAGAAAGGGGTGGGATGCAAACCAGAAACCAAAGGAGAGAGGCAGAAAGGGGTGGGATGCAAACCAGAAACCAAAGGAGAGAGGCAGAAAGGGGTGGGATGCAAACCAGAAACCAAAGGAGAGAGGCAGAAAGGGGTGGGATGCAAACCAGAAACCAAAGGAGAGAGGCAGAAAGGGGTGGGCGGCGCTGTGCTCGTCTGGGGGAAGGAGGTTCACGACCAGGCCAGTTCACGTGGGAGAAAGTAGGGCGTCTCTGTTTAATAATGCATCGGGCAGTCAAAACCAGACAGGAAGGCCCTTCGTGAGGCCCTGGCCCTTCGTGCACTGTGTGGCGGACGTGAAGGGGGGCCTCCCTCCCATTGCTCCCGCTTCTGCCTGAGGGCCTGTGCCACACAGCCACGCTCCTCAAGCCAGAACCTTCTCACGCTGCCAAACCTCTGCACCCGCCAGGTGCCCGCGAGGAGGCGGGGGGACGGGGTTTCTGACTTCAGCGCCCTCACCAGTAAGCCAGCAACATCTGATCATCAGGAGACTCTGACAGGGAGTTCCACGGCCACGGTGTATATCAGAGGGCCGCAAATTAAAAGAAATAAGAGAGGAAGAGAAAACATCCATCTTCCGAGCTGGTCTCGGGCACGGGAAGGTCAGTCTCCAGCAGCTCCCGTAAGCGGCTGCTGCTCTCTGGCGTGGGGTGAGCTCCAACCCTCAGAGACGTGGGCTTCTTCCAAGCCAGCCAGGCAAAGACTGGAGGACAGTGCTCCTGCACCTCATGACAAAGTGCGAAGACACTATGCCCCAGTCACAAGAGAACTGGGACTCCACCATCCTCCCCCAGTGTTAGCCAGGTGCTTCAACCCCATCAGACTTTTTTTTTTTTTTGCCTCCAGGGCTTTCGCTGGGGCTCAGTGCCAGCACTTCGAATCCACTGCTCCTGGAGGCCATTTTTTTCCCTTTTTTAAAAAACTTTATTTATTTATTCCCTTTTGTTGCCCTTGTTGTTTTATTGTTGTTGTTATTGATGTCGTCGTTGTTGGATAGGACAGAGAGAAATGGAGAGAGGAGGGGAAGACAGAGAGGGGGAGAGAAAGACGGACACCCGCAGACCTGCTTCACCGCCTGTGAAGCGACTCCCCTGCAGGTGGGGAGCCGGGGGCTCGAACCGGGATCCTTACGCAGGTCCTTGTGTTTCACACCACATGCGCTTAACCCACTGCGCTACCGCCCGACTCCCTATTTTTTCCTTTTTATTAGTATGACAGAGAGAAATTGTGAGAGGAGGGGGAGACAGAGGGAGAGAGACAGAGAGATACCTTCAGACTGGCTTCACCACTTGTGAAGTGCCCCCCCTGCAGGTGGGATCAGGGGCTTGAACCTGGATTCTAGTGCTTGTTAAATGTGTTAAATGTTAAAAATTGTGGAATATAAATAATCATTCAAACGAAATATGTACAGCACTAAAATACAAAAAAATTACACTTGTATAAATTCATTTTTGACTGCAAGAGTGAAAATCAGAAATAAGCTAGCTGTCCACCTACTGAGACCAGATTAGCAAACTGCGCCTGCATCATCCACTCCATGCAAAGCCGCACGGCTTTGGAAAAGGAGACAGGACTGGAAGAGCAAAGTGGAGGCGAAATCTCCAAGAGAAAGCTGGACAGCTCAGAGCCGGTCAGCCTGTGTAAAATGCTCGCTTGAATTTCTATTGGTTCAATTTCTTTATCTGTTTGTTTTTGGTGCTGGAGCTCAGTGCTCGGGGCATGTGCCACGGTAAACATTTAGAATCTTCGCAGGGGAGGAAGAAGATAAAATACTAGTAAATATATTAAATATACTAAAATATTAAGGCGAGGGCCACAGTGCAGAGAGTGGAGAAAGCTCTCCAGCTAGCGCCTGTAGTCAGATAGCAGGTGGATGACAAGGGGACAAGTGAACAGGCAGTGTTGCCATAGGAAGGATAATAGGGAAGAAAAAATGGATTGAAGTAGGGCACTAAAGTAAGAACCCTGGGTGGAGGGTGAGGGGGAATGTTCAGCTTCATGGGGCGGGGGGGATGGGATGGGACACAGTCTTTTGGTGGTAGAAATGGTGTTTATGTACACTCCTATTAATTTGTCGTCATATAAATCACTAAGTAATATGAGAAGGGGAAAACTGATTGAAGGTCTCAAATGTTTTAAAGCACAGACTGAGTCTTTTTAATACATAGGCTGAGTCTTTGATATGTTGACTCTCTCAAAAGCCTAGACCAGGGAGAACAGAAGCAACCGGTGGCACAGCTATATGCAAATAATGTCAAAGACATAAAATATAGTGCTGGCGTGTATGATACAGAAAATCCTAACAAAGGAATTTTTCAAAGATAATTTTTCAATTGCCAAATAATGTGATCATTGAAATAACTATCTATTGTCTTCTTAAACCCTAAGACAACAGGAATTTCCCACTTCCTCTATAGAGCCTATGTTTCTCCCAGTCCTGGAAGCTCTGGGGTGGGGCTTACTTTCCTGCATGCTTCTCGCAAGTCAGGCCAAATGATATTGCATCTGCTGATCCCAACCTAATCAGTGCAACGAGTACCACCTCAGCATGCTTCACCTCAGACTATGTACAGAGACGTCAGGCATGGAATGCCACCCCTTCACCCTCATCACTCGGGTGAGACCTTTCCTTTCATGGTATTCTCTAGTTCCATTCCAGGAGGCTCACTTCCCAACAAAGTCCCCAAACCTAGATATAGGCCAGGTCCCTTTAGATTGAGCATATGTTCACATGTATCCATAAGTTAGGCAAAATATATACCTGAAAGCAAAAATACACAATAGTCTGTAGTGAGTCAGTATCGAGTTCATAATGAAATAGTGTCCACTTAGACTTATCTCCTCCTCACCTACTTCCTATTACAGTTCTCTCACTCACTCCAAAGCTATTCCTAGCAAAGCAAGGACTGCAAAAGCTGAATAAGGGCAAGAGACTGGCCTACTTTAATGATGACTCTTTAGTCACTATCAGGCCATTCCACCAGCTGGGGCCCTAATTGGGAAGACCTGAGATTCCCAAATAGACGTGATGGGCCTAGAACTCGAATAAATCCCTCTCTCCATTGTAACCGGTCATTGGATCGACCTTCTCGTGGTGCATCCCGTGAGTACCCATTCATTGGGGAAACTGACGATCCTTCCTAGCCGACTGAATCCACATGGATCCCAGTCACTTTCAAAGCCAGCAACAAGCAGCTCCCGACAGCTTTCAACCTGACGCTGTTGACTGGCTACGGAAGAAGGGCAAACGCTAGAAGAAGAAGAAGAACCGGTCATTTCTATCAGGAACAACAAAATAGACCCCTTTGTGGGCCCCCATAGGACCTTGCCCTCAACTTTGATCAACAATGGTAGAGAATGTTCCATCCTCCAAAGGGAGGATGGACAACATACTCTATGCTACATCTGAGGAAGACGGGTGGATACTGGGGCAGTTTGGAATGGTCCTACTCACGACCACAGAATGTGAGCTCAGATCTACAGGGATGCAGAGGGCACATAGGCTCCTAAGCTGAATATGGGCCCCAGATCACATCAAATTGATGGGGTTTACAGTCAACAATATTTATACCCCTTTCCCATATTAGGGAGCTACTCTCTTCCCTGATCCAGCTATCTTCTGGTCCTTTTCCCAGCCATGACATCATCTCCCCAGACAATAATTAGGATCCACCTGCATATCAGATTTCAGGCTCAGGCAAAACAAACAAACAAGCAAACAAACAAAAAAACACTAGTATAGCTACAGGCCCTTTGGAATATAACTAAAATATGCCTACTAGCCATCTACAAAATGGAGGAACCCCCCCCCCCAACACTTCATCTGCACTATTCCAGCCTTTAGGTCCATGATTGTTCAACAATTTGTTTGGCTTTGTATATTAACTCTCTTTTCAGCCACCAGGTTCCAGATGCTAGCAGCATGCGACCAGACTTCCCTGCACAGACAATCCCACCAATGTGCCTTGGAGGTCCGCTTCCCCAGAGCCCTTCCCCACTAGGGAAAGAGAGAGGCAGGCTGGGAGTATGGATCGACCTGTCAACGCCCATGTTCAGCAGGAAAGCAATTACAGAAGCCAGACTTTCAACCTTCTGCATCCCACAATGATCTTGTGTCAGAGGGTTAAAGAATAGGAAAGCTATCAGGGGAGGGAATGGGATACAGAGGTCTGGTGGTGGGAATTGTGTGAAGTTGTGCCCCTCTTATCCTATGGTTTTGTCAATGTTTCCGTTTTGTAAATTAAAAATAAAAAAAAAGAAAGAAAAAAATAGATTGAGCCACTTTTAAACACTTCTGCTACATAAGAATAAAGCTATAAAAGAAAAGTTCAGGAGAGCCAGGTGGTAGCACAGCAGGTTAAGTGCACATGGTGCAAAGCACAAGAACCAGCATAAGGATTCTGTTTCAAGCCCCGGATTCATAGTGCAGACACTGAGCCCCAGCAATAAGCCTGGAGGCAAAAATAAAGTTCAGGGGGTCTGGCAAGTGTCTCACCTGGTAGAGGGCACGTGATCACCACATGGGAGTACCTGCAAGGGGGAAGCTTCATGGGTGGTAGGGCAGTGCTGTGGCATCTCGCCCTCGCCCCACCCCCTCCCCCTCTTTCATCCTCTTTCTAGAGGAAAGGAAAAGATGGCTGCCGGGAGTGATAGAGTCACGCAACCACGTAGCTCCAGCACTAACCATGGAGGGGAAAAAAAAAATTTCAAGTTACATGTCAGCAATTTACAGCCCAAGGCACAGAAACATAATCAACAGGAGAGCGAAGGCGCCCAGAGACCACCTACCGGTTGTGGAGATCATGAGCAGAGTGCTACAAAGCAGACAAGCCATTAACATCAGAAGGCCTTTGCTAAGAGATCTGGTGTTTTATCCAAGGGCCTTGGAGCAGTAAGGCAAGTAATAAGTGCTTTTTATTATTTCAGGACCATGAATCATCGATGAGACAAAGGTAGGAAAAGCCACTCCCTCTATCTCTACGCTATTAGAGAATATCAATTATGTTCTCATAAGCATGTCTGAGCAGAGGCAGGAATTCCAGATCAGTCTCAAGTGTTCGGCCACCAAGACAAAAATAATGTAATGTTGTGTGTCTCCTCCAGAGAAGGAAAAAGGAATGTTGGCTCACTATGTAAGGAATTCTCTGGAGTCTTAACTCATCAAATCACTTGCCAATTTATACGGCCAGACGTTCCCAAAATGCTGCCCTGGCAGTTGCAGCTTCATAACAGGGCTGTGATGCTGGCTGGCAGCCTGCCTGATCGTTTATTAATGCATGGGGCCAGCTCTGACGGGAACAGACTTCCCTTAACACCAGGACCGCCGGTGCAGAGAGCTGGGGCTGTGGAGAGAGTGACCGGCTCAGTTCAACTCAAGGAGAAGTAGTAATGGGGAGGGGTGGGGTCCCACAGCTTTCTGCAAAGGTGGAGAGGAAAGGGCCAACTTGGTAAGACAGCACCATGTGTGGGGGCGACAGCTGGAGAGGGGGGCGAGAGAAGCCAGAGCTGGAAAACTAAAGACAAAGGCAAAGGTTTGGGTTTGAGGCTGCAGAAATCCCTTGTTACTGGACGTACAGATTGCTGCTATTACCACAATGTCCTATTACAAGCTGCTGGGCTGTGAACTTTATTTGTTGACAGGATTCATACACACCCTGTCTCAGTAAAAGACTGCACACATTCTGAGAATGACAGCTTTACACATGGAGAAACTGAGGCACAGAGAAGACCCAACCATGTTTTTAAAGGAAGCTTGAGGGAGAAGTGGGGTGAAAACCCAGTGGCTAAGGGCCAGGCAGTGGCGCACCTGGTTAAGCACACACACCACAGTGCACAAGGACCTGGGTTCAAGACCCTGGTCCCATCTGCAGAGGGAAAGCTTCACAAGTGGTGAAGCAGGGCTGCAAGTGTCTCTCTGTCTCTCTCCCTCCTCTCTCAAGTTCTCTCTGTCCTATCCCAAAAAATAAATAAATAAAAATTAAAAAATGGCCACAGCAGCAGTAGTTTCACAGTGCAGGTACTGAGCCCCAGTGATAATCCTGGAGGGAAAAAAAAAACCAGAGGGGGAGGAATGTTAGGGGTGACCAGAAGGCTCTGAACTCCAAACAATTCATCAAGACCTGGAGAGAAAAGAGGAAAAAAGGAAGGACATTGGGAGGGGTAACAGGTGTCGGTGTGACTTCTAAAGGCAGAGAAGACAAGACCACAGGAAAAAAATGGGCAAATACATATAAATACAGACAGATAGTTATGGAAATAATAGTCACCCCATATCTGTGACCTTGGGAGACCTACTGCAGTTTCCAGTGGAGGGAATGAGGTCACACAACGCTGGCGGTGGGAACGGGGTGGAACCATGCCCCCGTTATCCCACAATTTTATGAATCAATATTAAGTCACTAGTAGAAAATCATATAGAAACTTCCTATGTGACCGACTACTTGACAAACTGTCCTCCAGGGGACAGTGCCAGCGTGGCTACACATCTGTCTTACAGAATCACGCCAGGCTGCCCGCCCTCTGCTCCAGCAGCATCTGGGGTGAAAGTGAGAGGAGGGCGGACATGCAGATGAGCACTGAGGGGGAGGCTGGATGATGAGTTCCTGGGCTTCGTTAGCACCGTTTCTCTATTTACTGAGAATGTTTTCTGAAATTTCCACAGCCAAACGCTGACTACAGACAGTTCAGTTCCAGTGCCTGATCACCTCCCTCCTCCGCACGGCCCCTCCCAGCTGACTCCCAGCTGCGTGGCTCTGCTGCGCGCTCTCCACCCCGAGGGCCAGCTCTCTGAGGGCAGGCCTGTACGCACCCCTGTCTCTGCGGCCTTCCCAGCAGACTACGTAGAGATGATGTCTGAGACTGTGAAGTTATCTTGAAAAATGAAAGGGAAAGGAAAGCCAGAGAAACCAGAGAGAAATAACAACATGGGGGCCACTTTCTACCTGATCAAAATTAACCCAAAGGCACTAAGCTCGTGGCTGTATCTAGCTAGGAACGCAGTCATCCCAAAGTAGAAGCAGTCCTTCCTTCCCACTGAGGGCCAGGGAGAGAGGACAAGGGGTTTGCTCCTGAGGATGCCAAGGACGTGGGGACTTGAAATCATGGGTGGGTTCAGAGTGATTATCAGCTCAAGAGTTTGAGCAGAATCAGGTATCTGTTCTCACTAGGATGCACCCAGCACTGAGCTGTACATCCTCTCCCTCACACAAAAGCAGAAAACAATCTTCACCCATTCAGAGATGCTAGTTGCTGTATGGAGCCTTGGCTGGCTGGATTTGGAAGAGATCAAGGGAGTTCCAGCCAGGTAGCACAAGTTTCCAATTTTAAATGCTTTAAGTGCCTCCAGGAAGACTAGCAAATTCACACCGCTATGTTTAACAAAAGGTTCTCTCAGCCCACATTATATAAAATGAAAATGCAAACCCTGGGGGGAGATTTCTGGGTGTGTGTGGGAGGGGGAATGGACAAGTTCTTAAGAACAGGACTCCAGTGTACAGGTACAAGTAAACACATGGACTCCGGGCCTGGGATGAAGAGGCCACAGTCACCTTCACGGGTCGGCCACAGGCAGCATCAACCAAGCAAGACCACTGACTTTCTCCTCTCTCTCTGCCACCCCCCATCCCTCATTCTGCCTGTCAGGGCCACCCGCCCTGGCCTGATTGCCCCCCGGTGCAGGCAATCCTAATGTACGTGAAAACACCCATCCACACACCTTGCCACAGCTCTCTGACTCTCGTGTGTCCTTCGATGGCACATTTTGGTCTCTGACTACAGGAATGAGTCCCTGTCTCTCCCTCACTCTGACTATGGAAGCTTGCCCCTCTCCATTGTAATTCCAGTCTCCTAGCCTACACCTCCATGATCAAAGAGTCAAACCAGAAAGTTGATGATGTCTTGTCACTAGAAAAAACAAAGCAGTGCAGAAGTTCTCGGCCTACAAGGATTTCTACAAGGTGTTTCATGAGAAGCAGGGACGAACAATAGTTTTAATACGACAATGTCCCTAACCCACTGTAAAATGCCCCCCTTTAAGATTTATTTAATGAGAGAGAGAGAGAGAGAGAAAGAGAGTAATGCTAGTCCAGAAAACACAGACACCACGATGTAAGGAGGCCGACGACCCCATGGAACAGCCAGCCACCTCTGGCTGCTCCACGAAGCCCCGGCTCAGGTCCCTGCCGAGAGCTGAAGGCAGGGAGACGTAGAGTGAAGGGACCAGCAGAGGGCTGAGCTCCTGCAAGTTGAGCACCGGGGTGCAGACGAATCCTGCTCACGGTGCTCTCTACTTCTACAAACATTGTCTTTATTTAAACAACTAAGCTTTGTAGTGAATTTTTCTCACACAAGCAAAAATGACCATAACAAATACTGCTCGAGAAGTTTTGTTTGATGGATTACTTTGGGCTGGAGAGATTACAGTGGTTCTGCAAAAAGACTTTCATGCCTGAGGCTCTGAGGTCTCAGGTTCAATTCCCTAGCATACCATAAGCCTGAGCTGAGCAGTGCTCTGGTTAAAAAAAAAAAAAAAGTAAGAATAAATCTATTTATGAGCTAGAGAGAGAGAACCAGAGCCTCACTCGGGCACATACAATGCTGAGGAGAGAACACGTGCTTGAGGGGTCAACACTCTAGCCTCGGTGCCACCTCTCGGGCTGCCCAGACTTTACACCGTAAGCTGGGCGGCCTCTCTCTCTATTTCCTCAGCCTTAGGAGTCTCCACTGAGCAGTCTGCCACTCTGCTGCTCTCCTGCACCTCTGCCAGTCCAAAGGATATGGGGTACAGATGGCAGGAGGCAGGAGGGTGGAGAACTGCAGCAAGCAGTTCTCATGAACAAGCAGACACAATGCCAGTGAAAAGTCACTCTTGGAAAGGGTACTTACAAATACAGAAAGGAGAGAGCCCTGGAGGTGAAAACTTTAGTTTGAACTCACAATTTTTAGCTATGCACAGGACTAGATTAAAATGGGGGTGGGGTGGAGACTGTGGAGACCCAATACCACTGCATCTAACAGCATTTGAACTTTTACCGCAATTTCTTATTTTTTTAATTTTTTAAAAAATATTTTATTTATTTATTCCCTTTTGTTGCCCTTGTTGTTTTTTATTGTTGTAGTTATTATTGTTGTTGTCGTCGTTGTTGGATAGGACAGAGAGAAATGGAGAGAGGAGGGGAAGACAGAGAGGGGGAGAGAAAGAGAGACACCTGCAGACCTGCTTCACTGCCTGTGAAGCGACTCCCCTGCAGGTGGGGAGCCGGGGTTCGAACCGGGATCCTTATGCCGGTCCTTGTGCTTTGTGTCACCTGCGCTTAACCCGCTGCGCTACAGCCCGACTCCCCCGCAATTTCTTAAGAAGATGCTAACATGATGCCAACCGGACTTCCCTGGACAGATGACCCCACCAATGTGTCCTGGAGCCCTACTTCCCCAGAGCCCCACCCCACTAGGGAAAGAGAGAGACAGGCTGGGAGTATGGATCGACCTGTCAATGTCCATGTTCAGCGGGAAAGCAATTACAGAAACCAGACCTCCCACCTTCTGCATCCCATAGTGACCTTGGGTCCATACTCCCAGAGGAATAAAGAATAGGAAAGCTATCAGGGGATGGGATGGGATACGGAGTTCTGGTGGTGGGAACTGTGTGGAGTTGTACCCCTCTTATCCTATGGTTTTTGTCAGTGTTTCCTTTTTATAATTAAAAAAAAAAATTGAAGTGTGAGTACCAGACAAGTAAGGAAGGCACCGCCGTGCAGCACAGATCCTGGGTGAGTGAACCCGAACTCTCTACCAGCTGGTGGTTAAGTGAGCTTGCAGGTGGACAACAGCTGGTACACACTGTGCGCTCAGCTGGTGTTAGACAGCCCTCTAATGCCTGGGAAAAGACAGAAGCTGCCCAAGAGGGGAAAATCAGTTTATCATAAGACTCAAGAGTGATTTGACGTTCTATGGCCACCATACAAGATTAAAAAGCCTAAATAACAGTCAAATCAAGGATTTTTAAAACGGGGGGGGGGGGGATTTAAAAGCTGTCTAACCAAAATTACGGCTTTGGGTGTTGCTAGGGCCTCCCATATACACAGTTCTACTGCTCCCAGGCTGACCTTCTCATTCTTTTTTATTTTAGATAAGCACAGGAAGAAAGAGACAAAAGGAGACACGTATTGCAGCACCACTACACATGGGCCACGGTGCTCCCAGGTGCTGCTGGGGCTAGAACCTAGCATCTCAAGCATGGTAGGGAGTGCACCTGACCATGTGAGCTATCTTCTAACCACTACAATTTTATTGGGAGAATAAGGTGATAGAAGAAAAGAAAAAAAGTTAAACAATCTTCCACATTTAAGTTTTAAATTTACCAGTTAACATCCAAAGATTATTCTTTTTTTCCATATTTATTTATTTATTTATTTTTTAACCAGAGCACTGTTCAGCTCTGGCTTATGGTGGTGCGGGGGACTGAACTTGGGACATTGGAGCCTCAGGCATGAGAGTCTGTTTGCATAACCATTATGCTAGCTACCCTCTGCCCTCAAAGATTATTTTCAAAACAAGCCTGGTAGAACTACTTAACTCTCTAAAACAGAAGTATAATTTTGAGTAAACAAAAATTACTAGGGGGAAGTGGACTACTAAAATACAACCCGGAAGAAAAAGAATGAAATGCTAAAACTCTGTACACAACCGAAATGCACGTAAAAGGAATATCTGGCTAGACAGGGAACTGCACCAAGGGGCCAGAGAAACAGGTCAGAGACGAAGGCCAGGACTTGTCTGTGATGACCAGGTTCAAAGCCCTAGCACAACAGAGGTAGAGAACAGCTCTGATCCCAATCTCTCTCTCTCTCTCTCTCTCTCTCTCTCACACACACACACACACACACACACACGTAATTCTTAAGTAAAAATGAAGCTGCACTCTATTCACATGGGAACTGTCACTGTCCTAAACTTGCTATATTTTTACCATAATCTGAGATGCTAGTGGGTGGGTTGCCTAGTTTCATCTTGAAAGTCAGCATCACAGCACAAGAATCCACAGGACCATGCCTATAAACGCGTTTGCTTCTGCAAAACGGATGCCACTTGGCGGAGTAAGTGACCACAGTGTGCAAGCGAGGGAGGAGTCCCTGAAGCCAGGCAGAGCCACACTATCAGGAGGTTTCTTCTTGGTGCCATGCTGACAGCTTCAGCAAGAGCTAGCGGAGCCCTGCTCAACACCAACGGGGCATCTACAGTGCTTCCTCTCTCCCTCCCCTCCACCTTCGCTGCTTGGCTAAGCAGGTTATTTTTGGTTTTCCATTCTGGTAAGAAAAGTGTAGAGGGAGTCGGGCAGTAGCACGGTGGCGGGTTAAGCGCAGGTGGCGCAAAGCGCAAGGACCAGCATAAGGATCCTGGTTCGAGGCCCTGGCTCCCCACCTGCAGGGGAGTCGCTTCACAGGCGGTGAAGCAGGTCTGCAGGTGTCTGTCTTTCTCTCCCCCTCTCTATCTTCCCCTCCTCTCTCCATTTCTCTCTGTCCTATGCAACAACGACATCAATAACAACAGTAATTACAACAATAAAATACAACAATAAAACAACAAGGGTAACAAAAGGAAATAAATAAATATAAAAAAAAAAGATTTTTTTAAAAAAAGGTAGCTACCTACCCAAAGTGATACCCATATCATGTCTCTGAAAGGGAGGCTTTAATTCAATCTTCTGGTGCCGGGTCCAGTGCCCAGTCTACTCTCCAGCATGTCTGATGGGAGAGGCAGTGAAGATTGACCGCTTGCTGGTTTTTAACTCTGGAGTACTGGTAGCAAGATCTGAGACTGTTGGCTGATGTTAGATTAGGTCTCTTCGTAAGACAGAAAGACAGTCAGACTGACACATTCAAGCAAAGTGACGTTTATGAACTACAAAGACTGAAATGAAGACACAGGTCTCAACAGAGTGACGGTCTCCAGCACAGCACACACACATTGCTGCCCTGACTTCTCCCATCAGAAACTCCGGATGTGTCACATATGAAATAAACAAACCCTTAAAAAATAAGACTTTATAGCGGGGCGGGGGGGGGGGCAGAGGATTGTGGGCAGAGGTGGGTAGTGACTTAGCAGGTAAGAGTGCAGGACTTACACGCCTGAGGTCCTAGGTTCAGTTCCCCAGGATACATGTGTCCAAGTGGAACTTTCTCCCTTCCTTCCCCTTTTCTCATAAAGTAAACACAAATTTTAAAGAATTTCTGTCCATCAAAAGGCACCACTAAGAGTTAAAAGACGGGGCTGGACAGTAGCACAGCGGGTTAAACACACATGGCACAAAGCGCAAGGACCGGCATAAGAATCCCAGTTCAAGCCCCCAGCTTGCAGCTTCACAGGCGGTGAAGCAGGTCTGCAGGTGTCTATCTTTCCTCCTCTCTGGATTTCTCTCTGTCCTATCCAACAACAACAACAAAAGCTATAGCAATGATAACAATAACAACCACAACAAGGGCAACAAAATGGGAAAAATAGCCTCCAGGAGCAGTGAATTCATAGTGCTGGCACTGAGCCCCGGTGATAACCCTGGAAGCAAAAAAAAAAAAAAAAAAGGACAACATACTATATGGGAAAATATTTAAGTGAAAAAAATTACAAATCAGAGTCAATAAGAATGCTCCCGGGGGGTGGGGGGCTTGAGTAATAGCGTAGCAGGTTAAGCGCACATGACGAGAAGCACAAGGACTGGCATAAAGATCCCAGTTCAAGCCCCCAGCTCCCCACCTGTGGGGGGTCGCTTCACAAGCAGTGAAGCAGGTCTGCAGGTGTCTGTCTTTCTCTCCCCCATGTCTTCCCCTCCTCTCTCCATTTCTCTGTCCTATCCAACAACAGCAACATCAATAACAACAATAATAATAACCACGACAACGATAAAACTAAGGCAACAAAAGGGGGGGAAAAATAGCCTCCAGGAACAGTGGATTCCTGGTGGTGCAGGCACCGAGCCCCAGCAATAACCCTGGAGGAAAAAAAAAAAAAAAGAACATGTTCATTGTTGGCCATGTTTCAAAAAAGAACGCTTCCCCGGGGGTCAGGCAGTAAGTAGCGCAGCGGGTTAAGCACACATGGTGCAAAGCGCAAGGATCGGCTTAAGGATCCCAGCTCCCCACCTGCAGGAGCGTCACTTCACAGGCGGTGAAGCAGGTCTGCAGGCGTCTGTTTTTCTCTCCCCCACTCTCTGTCTTCCCCTCCTCTCTCCATTTCTCTCTGTCCTAGCCAACAACATCGACAGTAATAACCACAACAAAGATAAAACAACAGGGGCAACAAAGGGGAGGAAATGGCCTCCGGGAGCAGTGGATTCATGGTGCAGGCGCCGAGCCCCAACAATAACCCTGGAGGCAAAAAAAAAAAAAAAAAAAAGGCCCACACCTATGGA
The DNA here is from genome assembly GCF_950295315.1 of Erinaceus europaeus. Classification (NCBI taxonomy): domain Eukaryota; kingdom Metazoa; phylum Chordata; class Mammalia; order Eulipotyphla; family Erinaceidae; genus Erinaceus; species Erinaceus europaeus. The sequence continues at coordinate 3,352,501 of NC_080178.1, forward strand.
CATCTCATCTTTGACAAAGGGGCCCAGACTATTACATGGGGAAAGCAGAGTCTCTTCAACAAATGGTGTTGGAAACAATGGGTTGAAACATGCAGAAGAATGAAACTGAATCACTGTATTTCACCAAATACAAAAGTAAATTCCAAGTGGATCAAGGACTTGGATGTTAGACCACAAACTATCAGATACTTAGAGGAAAATATTGGCAGAACTCTTTTCCGCATAAATTTTAAAGACATCTTCAATGAAACGAATCCAATTACAAAGAAGACTAAGGCAAGCATAAACCTATGAGACTACATCAAATTAAAAATCTTCTGCACAGCTAAAGAAACTACTACCCAAACCAAGAGACCCCTCACAGAATGGGAGAAGATCTTTACATGGCATACATCAGACAACAGGCTAATAACCAGAATATATAAAGAACTTGCAAATCTCAACAACAAGAAAACAAATAACCCCATCCAAAAATGGGGGGAGGACATGGATAGAATATTCACCACAGAAGAGATCCAAAAAGCCGAGAAACACAAGAAAAAATGCTCCAAGTCTCTGTCAGAAAAATGCAAGTAGATACAACAATGAGATATCACTTCACACCTGTGAGAATGTCATACATCAGAAAAGGTAACAGCAGCAAACGCTGGAGAGGGTGTGGGGTCAAAGGAACCCTCCTGCACTGCTGGTGGGAATGTCAATGGGTCCAACCTCTGTGGAGAACAGTCTGGAGAACTCTCCGAAGGCTAGAAATGGACCTACCCTATGATCCTGCAATTCCTCTCCTGGGGATATATCCTAAGGAACCCAACACACCCATCCAAAAAGATCTGTGTACACATATGTTCTTGGCAGCACAATTTGTAATAGCCAAACCCTGGAAGCAACCCAGGTGTCCAACAACAGATGAGTGGCTGAGCAAGTTGTGGTCTATATACACAATGGAATACTACTCAGCTGTAAAAAAAATGGTGACTTCACCGTTTTCAGCCAATCTTGGATGGACCTTGAAAATTTCATGTTGAGTGAAATAAGTCAGAAGCAGAAGGATGAATATGGGATGATCTCACTCTCAGGCAGAAGTTGAAAAACAAGATCAGAAGAGAAAACACAAGTAGAACCTGAACTGGAATTGGCGTATTGCACCGAAGTAAAAGGCTCTGGGGTGGGTGGAGAATACAGATCCAAGGATGACAGAGGACCTAGTGGGGGTTGTATTGTTACATGGAAAAATGGGAAATGTTATGCATGTACAAACTATTGTATTTACTGTCAAATGTAAAACATTAATTCCCCAATAAAGAAATTAAAAAAAAAAAAAAAAAGGATGTTTCCCCACTCCCCACCTGCTTTGTGGGCCCAGGTCTGAGCCCAGCCTCTGTTGCCTCTGCCCATCCTTCAACATGAAAAGTCAGGTTGGCCTGAAAATAAAAAACTTCACCCCTCTAGCCCAGGAGGTGGCACAGTGCCTCAATCAATAAATCTACAAGCGTGAGGTCCCGAGTTCAATCCCAAATACCACGTGTTAGAGTTCTGGCGCTCTCTATCGTGAGGGAATAAGTTTACAAGTTAGGGGGGAGGGGCACAGCTGTTTGAGTACACACATTACAATGTGAAAGGACCCAGGTTCAAGCCCCAAGGTCCTCACCTGCAGGGGGGGAGTTTCATAAGCAATAAAACAGTACTGTGTGTGCACGTTCTCTCTCTCCCCCTTCTCTCTCAATTTCTTTCTCTGTCCAATATGAATAAATAAATAAATAAAACTAGAAATAGAATTTGCCTCCAATTAGGGTAACAGTAGAAAGCTCAAGAATGCCGGCCACTGGCAGAGAAGCACAGCAGAGCTCTCCTACAATGCTAACCATCACACGCTGCCCTGAGCCAGCACCCCTCTCCTGGCTAAAGAGCTGGGGCATTGGGAACGAGCCCAGATGCATGACAGTGCTTGGATCCAACAGCAAATAAGTCAGGAGAGTGGTCACAGAAACTGCTCCCATGGGACACCCACAGGCCCATCACCACCAGCAGAATGAAATGGGCGGGACCCCTTCAGCCGGCGCATTACTACAGGGTAACCAGAGCACACGCAACAATGTGGTCAAATGACACATGCAACAAAGTAGCTGAGTCACAAAGCCTGTTGAGCAGAAGTTAAACACAAGAATAGACACTGTATCAAGTACAAAAGCAGATACAACTTAGCCTGCTGCTGCCAGTTAAGAGTACTGGTCCCCTGGGGAGGAGGTTAGGAAGAGGAAAGGTGATGTTTTGGGTGTTGGTAATGTTCCCTTTCCTGACATGGGTGCTGGTTATGTGGGAACATTCAGTTTGTAAAAATTCACCAGCTGTTCTGAACATCTGAGTATTTTTCTAAATATATATTACACTTCAATAAAAATGTAACTGGGTGTGGTCCGGAGGTGGTGCAGTGGTAAAAGCTTCGGACTCTCAAGCATGAGGTCCCGAGTTCGATCCCTGGCAGCACGTATGCCAGAGTGATGTCTGGTTCTTTCTCTCTCCTCCTATCTTTCTCATAAATAAATAAAAATCTTAAAAAAATAAAAGGGCTAGGCAGTGGTGACTTGGTTGAGCGCACAAGGACCCGGTTTCGAGCCCCCAGGCCCCACCTGCAGGGGGAAGCTTCTTGAGCGGTGAATCTGGGCAGCGGGTGTCTCTCTCCCCCTCTCAATATCTGGCAGTCTCTATCCAATAAATAAATAAAGATAATTAAAAATGGATTTGTTAAAAGAATATGTAACTAGGTCTAGGGCACGCACTGAAGGGTCTGGAATAACTTTCCTAATGGTCCCACCACAAGTACCTATAAAGAAGAAGTTGCTTATAACTCGCTAGGTCTAGATCAAAATGTGTGTGTTTGTTTTGTTAACAGAGCACAGCTTAGCTCTGGCTTATGATGATGCTGGAGACTGAAGCTGGGCCCTCAGAGCATCAGGCTTGCGAGTCTTATGTAACCATGATGCTATTTCCCCAGCCCCACCCAAACACACTTAATATAGAAACCTAAGTATATTTTCACACTTTCCTTCTATACATCAGATTTTCCAGGGAAATAACTACGTAAACAGAGGAAGACTATTTTGTGTAGAACTTTAAGACACCTATTCACCAGCTGGCAAATCTTATCACTGAAGGCACTGCCACATATCGGCCAAGTCATCAGCATGGTGCACCTACGCTGGCTCGGTCCGAGGTGTCACAGTCCCAGAGATAAAGCTGTGTGTACCTGCTAGCACCTCAGGGCTATAGGTTCTCAGAGGCTGGGGCTGTTTACATGTCTTCTGGGAATCAACATGTAAAGTACACACTTTCTCCCTTTTTTCTTTTTTAATATACTTTAAAATATTTTATACATTTATTAATGAGAGGGATTGGAGGAGAGAGAGAAAGAGAACCAGACATCACTTTGGTACATGTGCTGCCGGGGATCAAACTCAGGACCTCATGCTTGAGAGTCCAACGCTTTACCCATCGCACCACCTCCCAACCACACACATTTCCCCCACTCCATTGCCATAGAGACGCTATTGGCATGTTATCTGTGAATTTCATTACGGGACAGAAATGGGGCCACGAAGACTGACAGTGTCAAAAAACTAGCTACAAACATCAGCCATAGATGGGCAGGACTGTCAAGCAAATTCTGACTCCTGGCCATAGTAAACAGCCCTTTCATGATCCAAACCACAAGTTAAGTAACATGCTTATTTACTGATATCCATTTTACTCACCTAAAATGTCAAATGATGATGATCGAAGTCTATCCGCTCAATTCCAGTGAAGAAGCAATTACAGAAGCCAGAACTCCTACCTTCTGCACCCCCAAAACAACTTTGATCCATACTCCTAGTGGGGGAGGAGTGATAGGAGGAAGAGGATAAGAGGGCTCTGAACTCTATCAGGCCCCAGAGGTAAAGGATGAAAAGGAGAGAGATAGTTGGGTGTAGTAACAGTATCATGTGTGACTTGGAGGGGAAGAGAGGATTGGACCTGGAAGAAAAAGGGGGAAACTATGTACAAATATAGACAGATGTAGAGATGACAGGTAACCATGTCTGTAACTCTGGGAGAACCACAGTGGTTTGCAATGGAAGGACTTGGGATTCAGAACTATAGTGGTGGGAACGGTGTGGAATTATACCCTTGTTGATATGTAATTTTGTTAATCAATATTGAATTGCTAATAAAAAATTTTAAAAAGTCTAGCTGCCATTTTCTAAGAACAAGTAGCCTGACCTGATCTAGATGCTGGAAAGCAGAACTAGAGGAGATCAGACTGACTCCTTCCCCTTACAAACAAGTAAGATCCGGCTTGTGGTTCCCAAGGAGAAAGTGCCAATGTTATTCTGTTCTCTCTCAAAAGCAGCTCTGCCTTCAAGACTACAGAGTCATGGTTCTGCAGCAGTATTCCTCCTCACCAGAAGGCTCCGAAGCAGAGACAGGCCATGTGAGGAAAACCAACAAACATTTCTGACTGCTCAGACCCTCTGGGTTAATGGCAAAGCACAGGTGCTATCTCTGGCCCTGGCTTCACACTAAACCAGCCTGCGAGTCAGGGTCACAGAGGGGACAAGAGACCAAGCAACACAGAGTAAGCAGGGCGCTGACCTGAGCAGGCCCCAGACCTGTGCCATGGCCCTAGAGTATGAAAGGAACCGACCTTGATTTGAAATGACCTAGCAGCCTCTAAATTATTCCATCACCCGGCACCCTCCCTGGGAACTGTCTGCCCAGGTAAACTTCAGTGGCAAGAGAGGCAACAAATCCTGTCAAGAACTCTGAAGGGGGTGGGGCCGGCGAAATAGCTCACTTGGATAGTGCGCTGCTTTGCCATGCGTGTGACCCAGGTTCAAGCCCAGCCTCCACTGTGGTGAAGGAAGTGTCAGTGTCATGGCCAGTATATCTATCTGTCTGTCTCTATCTCTATCTTTAAAAAAATAAAATTTTAAAAAGAACCCGAAGGGATCTACGACACAGCTCTCATTCTCATAGGATCACTTAAAGGAGATGAGAATAGTAGCTTTTGGTAAAAGCTAAAAAAATCAACAAGGACATGAAATGTACATTTAAGGGCCTGCCTGCTTGAATCCTCTTCTGTTATACCCCAAGCCCAACCCACAAGCTGAGCTTTTAGGCACGGAGACAGCTCCTAGAGCCTCCCCCGCTGCAGCCCTAGTCCCAGCCAACGGCCTGCAGAGTGCCGACAGGACCCCCTTCCGCTCCACCCCTCCTCATAGGTCCCCTACACATGGTAACCAGAGCGCTGCTCAGCTCAGCATACAGCGGGGCTGGGGACTGAACCTGAGGCCTTCGGGGTCTCAGACAGCAAAGTCCTCAGCTCTAATACTAACCTCACCTATCTCTCCAGCCTCACTGTGAATTTGTTTTTAAAAATGTGATGATTCACTCACTGTACACCAAATCAGTGGCTGTATAAAATGAGTGCTTCCCTTCAGGCCTGGGAGAGGGGGGCAGTGGGTAAAGTGTTGGACACCCAAGCATGAGGTCCTGATTTCAACCCCTGGCATCCAAGTACCAGAATAATGCTCTGCTTCTCTCTCTCTCCCCCTTCCTCTCATAAAGAGCTAGACAAAGGAACAAACAAACATTTTTAAGGACACTTTCCAACCCAAATGTGAGAGCCAGCTTCACCTCAAGTGGACCCCAGATGTGCTGGCTTCCCTACAGCCCTGGTCGGGCTCGCCGACCCGCGACATCTGGAAGTGAGAACACCAAGGACAGTGACACAGGCATGAAACTTCCAACTGCAAACACACTGAAAATGTTCCTGTGTCGACTTCTTTCCCTGGCAGGGGCGCAAACCAGCCCCAGCCCCTGCTGGAGAAGGGGGTCTTGAACCCCTCCCTGTGGCAGAGCACAGCTGGCCTCCCTGGAATGCTAGCCATCCTTTGACAGCACTGTCCTCAGATTAAACAGACGACAGTCACAAGGGAAGATGGCCTCCGTGGACAGAGTTTGCCCAGGGCGCTGGGTGGTGGTGCACCTGGTTGAGCAAGGACCCCGGCTCCAGCCCCTGGTCCCCCCACCTGCAGGGGGAAAACTTTTGAGCGTGTTGAAACAGCTGCAGGTCTCTCTTCCTCTCTCTCTCTCTCTCCCTAGCTCCCCCTACTCTCTTGATTTCTGGCTGTCTCTAACCAATAAATAAAGATAATTAAAAAATTCAGAAAGAGAGGTTGCCAAGAAGATGAAGGGGGGCAGCCTGAACCAGAAGTCAGTCTCATGTCCCCATGAACTGAGAGCTGGCCCAGACTCCCAGTGGCTTCCTGACTCACTCAGGGAATAGCTACCTGGCCCAGAAGGTGGCTTCTCCAAGAGCTGGGACCTTGTCCCTTTTACTCTCTATTCTCTCTCTGTCTAAAACCATGAGTGGCAAGTGATATATACCCACCAAGTAGCTGCCACAAAGCAGACGGGAAGAGCTGCAGAGACTCGGCCTGGCCCCCATGGTGGAGGAGGGAGGGCCAGAAGAGACCAGAGTCCACAGCTGAGCGTTTCTGGCACACAGCTTTGAAAGAGATCATAGCAAGTTGCTGACCCCCCCCCCCCCGCCGCCACCAAAGCTATTATAAGAATAGGAGGAAATAAATATCTGCATGAGCATCCAACAAAACAAAGCAAAAAAAAAAAAAAAAAAAACTAAGCCCACCATTCCAAACCATTTTTTTCCTATAAAATATCTCCTTAAACAGACTCCAGTAAGATGAAGCATGGCCATGCTGAGCCACGGCAACTGTATATCAGCGAGGCCGCTGAGAGCAAGGCCCTTCTGGAACCTAAGTGCATACGTATCACGAGGCCTGAGTCCAAAGCATACCAAACCAACTGCACGCCGAATGTGAGTCTGGAGAGCACGTCCTGCTTCCTGCCCGGGTTCGCTTCCCCAGAGAGAGGGCACTTTCCTTCTTCTCTATGGAGAGAAGTCAACCAAAAAGATGAATGGACGCTGTTGAATGTGACAGCCACACCTTTGGAAAGGCATAAACAAACAAACAAACAAACAAACAAATAAATGGAAGCTAGAGGGGGTTATCTACAATAAAAACTAAGCACTGATGGTATTATGGAGTTAATGAACAATTCTCCCCATTAACAGCAAGGACATAAACAGCTTATTGCACATTTTGGTGGTGGAGAGGAAATACAATTAAGTCCATTAATGGCCACAAGAGTTTTTCAGTTCCTGGAGTTGCTGGAAATGGTACATGGCAGTGATGACAGAGCGCTGCGACTACTCCCTTGCACCGTCACGGTGAGGCGAGAGTTTTAGCCAACAGACTTGGGTGGCGCTGCCACATTCCGCTGGGTCTGAGCTGCAGGCGCCAAGCCCACCTGTGGGGACAAGGCGAATGCTGACTCATGCCGGTCGGGTCTGCCCAGGCAGCAAATATGCCACTAGGGCAGTTTTCACTGATGTGACCCAACGGTGCCAAGTGGCTGCTGTGAACAAAGGCACATGCTCAAGCATTTCATGAGCACTTTGCTTCTCTTCAAAACAAATAAACCAGCTTAAAATTAAAAAAAAAAAAAGAGGCACGTGGGGCGGTGACGTGTCTGGTCCAAGGGGTAATCAGATGTAACCAAGCTCTAGACAGGAACTGAATCTGCGACAGGACCACCCAAATGCAAAACCTGATGTACGTCTCTATATTTTCTTTCCTAATTTTATAATTTTTTAAAGACTATTTCTTTCATGAAAGAGAGAGAGAGGTCAGAGCACTCTCCAGCCTACAGTTACGCTGGGAAATGGAGCCGGGGCCACACACTTGCAAGTCCTGTGCTCTACCCAAGCATGACCTCCCTGGTGGCTCTATTTTTCATTCGTATCTTTACTCCCGGAGCTGTTAGAAGATTAACCCCTTACCCTAAGCTCCTCAGCAACTCCCTCCTCAAACACAGTCTTGACCAGAAAGTAAGCAAAATGTTTCCTTCTTGTCCCTAAAACAGCCCAGCTGTGACATGCATCACCCATATGTCCCTCAGCAGGCTTGACCACCTGGTGCTTCAGTCTATGCCATGTTAGGAGGCATCTCGACAGGCCTGGGGGCAACCATGACAAGAACAGAACATAAGCAGCAAGCGTTTATGTGGAAACAGCCAGGCCCATGGACCAGCCCTCACTCTTCACCTCACTCCCTCATGTTTCCTGTGAGACTCCTTTTCATCCTAGTGATCCGCCCTTGAGAAAAGATTTACCTAGGTTTTCTATATTCTTTTTAAACATTTTAAAACTTTTTATTATAATATTTATTTATTATTTATGCCCTTTTGTTGCCCTTGTTGTTTTATTGTTGTAGTTATGAAGGATGTCGTCGTTGTTGGATAGGACAGAGAGAAATGGAGAGAGGAGGGGAAGACAGAGGGGGAGAGAAAGACAGACACCTGCAGACCTGCTTCACCGCCTGTGAAGTGACTCCCCTGCAGGTGGGGAGCCGGGGGCTCGAACAGGGATCTTTACGCCGGTCCTTGCACTTGGCGCCATGTGCGCTTAACCCGCTGCGCTACCGCCCGACTCCCAAGCTTTCTATATTCTTAAGGGCGAGCCAGAATCATGCAGCTATGGCTGTCAATTTCCAACCAAAATAAGGAAATAAGTCCTGGCACTTATGAGAGGAGGAAATTAACATGCACAAAGCTGTAAGAGCTCCAAAAATGCAACGCCAGCAGTTTCTTGAAGTTTTAGACGAGGAAAAACCACCAACTCCATTTAAAGCCTCACTTTCCTCGGAGTGGCTCAGCTCTTATTGCCGACAAGTGGTGAGCTGTAAACCGGTTTCGTTGTTCTTCTGGCTGTCAGGCCAGAGCCAAAAAAAAGTCAGCAGGTAGAATGGGGAAGCTGTCGAGGAGGACTGGCTGAAAACAAAGCTGCGGTCTGTGCAGGCCAGGCCTGCGCCCTCTCTTCCGTTAGCATCAGCTGGCAGGATGTGGAAACAGGATCCCAACCCGGACGTGGCATCAGAGAACTGTAACAGTTTGCGTTGGGCTTTGAGCCTTTTCTGCTTGGGGTGGCCAGGGTCTGTGTCTGAAGTGCACCCCAAACCTTGGGGAATCCATCACGAAAACGAGTGGCCACAAGGCTGCCCTCATTCTTTTTTGTTTTGTTTTATTTTGTTTTTGCCTCCAGGATTATTGCTGGGGCTTGGTGCCTGCACCATGATCCTATGCTCCTGGAGGCCTTTTTTTCCCCCTTTTGTTGCCCTTTTTGTTGTAGCCTTGTTGTGGTTATTATTGTTGCTGATGTTGTTCGTTGTTGGATAGGACAGAGAGAAATGGAGAGAGGAGGGGAGAGAAATGGAGAGAGGGGGAGAGAAAGACAGACACCTGCAGACCTGCTTCACCGCCTGTGAAGCGACTCCCTTGCAGGTGGGGAGCCGGGGGCTCAAACCCGGATCCTTATGCCGGTTCTTGTGCTTTGTGCCACGTGCACTTAACCCGCTGCGCTACCGCCCGACCCACAGCTGCTCTGATTCTAGAAAGCAAGTAGGATTGGGAGAGGCGCGCAGCAGAGACAGAGACAGAGACGGTGGGGCAGTCAAGAAAGGTAGCAGTAATAGTAACAGTTCGTGTTTGACATATTTTCTGTGTGGGACAAGCACTAAGGTCATGTCAGTCTCATCCCTCAAGATATGCCTGTTTTACAGATAAGGGGATAGAGGAATTTGCGAAAGAGCTCACCTGGATAGTGCACCTGCTCTACCAGACACTCAGCCCAGGTGTAAGCCCAGCTACCACCACACTGGAGGAAGATTAGCTGCTGTGTTTCTTTCCCTCGTTTTTTCTTTCTTTCTTTCTTTAATCTCAAAACAAAACAAAAATATCCCTGAGCATGAAACCCCAGTGATGACAAATAATAATAATAATTTGTCCAAGTCACTCAAATGGGAAATCAGTCAGGACTCATAAACTCAAACCCACTCCCCCCGAAGTGGCTCCCTGCCTACAGCTTGGTAGGGCCACATTCTGAGTCTGAGCCGGAGCGAGCATGAAGCCTTTGGCATCACCTGGCGGCTGTGGGGACAGGCAGGGCTTTAGGGACATCAAGTTTCAGCACAGAACTAGCTGAGTCATGAGGTGAACCCCACCACCCTCTCAACCACGAGCCCTGCAAAACTGCTTTCCTGGATTGGCCTCGGATTTCCCGGGGGGCCTGCCTTGGATGGTTACGACCGCACGCTAACTGCCCGGGCAGCGGTGGCTCCAAGCTGCCCTTATCGAGGCTAGCTGGCTCTCACTCCTGCCCACCAACCCTCAGGGACATCCACACTGCTTCATTTTCATCACGGCTCTACTCGCTGCCTCTTTATTTATTTATTATAGATCTATAAATTCTGATCTATTTCTTTTTATTGCCATTAGGGTTATCACCGGGGCTCAGTGCCAGCACTACGCGAATCCACTGCTCCTGGCAGCCATTTTTTTGTTTTGTTTTGTTTTGTTTTAAATAGAAATTGAGAAAGAGTGAGTCGATAGAGAGAGGGAGAGAAAGATAGACCTGCAGACCTGCTTCACCTCTCGTGAAGCGTCCCCCTGCAGGTGGGAAGCCGGGGCTCAAACCTGGATTCTTGTGCTGGACTGCATGCACCACCAGCCAGCCCTACCATGGTCTGTTTCTACCCACGCTCTGCTCATTGAAGATTTACGTTTTTGTTTCTCCACCTCCTTCCACTAGTAGGTAAACTCTGAGAGCGGACTTTGCCGGCCTGTTTGCTGCTATGTCCCCAACACCAAGCCAGAGCCTGGCACATCAAAATACTCAATAAGTACCTGATGAGTGAAAGAACCGTGTACAATAAATTTTGGCTTAAAAAAAAAAAAAAAAAAGAGTTTGTGGACCATGAAGGTGAAGGTAATATGTGGTTCAGTGGGTTACACTTGAGACTTGCCAGGCCTCAGCACCACATATGCCAGGTCTGCTATGGTTTTTCAGGCAATGGAGAGCTCAGCAGAGCACATTAAGATGTGAAAGGACCCAGGTTCGAGTCCCTGGTCGCACAGGAGCACCGTGGGGCAGCCTTCACAAGTGGGGAAGCAGTGCCGTGCTGTCTCTCCTCCCTCTTCTCTTCTCTGTCTTTCACTCTTTAGAGGAAAGAAAAGAGAGAAATGGCAACAAGGGAGAATGGAGTCATACAGGCACGGAGCCTCGTGAGCAATTCTGCTGGCAAAATTATTATTAGTATTATCATCATCATTATTATTAATAATAATAATAGTTTAAAAGGGGGACTGGGGAAAGAGCATAAAAGGCTGAGATTATGGAAAAGACTTATATGCCTACTACTCCAGTCCAGGGTTCAATGCCTGGCACCACCATAAACTAGAGTTAAGCAGTACTCTAGTTAAAAAAGAAAAAAATCCAGAAGCCGGCAGGGTGGATAAAACACTGCAGGCATGGGAGTCGAGTGGCAGTGCAGCGGGTTAGTAAAGCACACAGGGCGCGAAGCACAAGGATCGGCGTGAGGATCCCGGTTCGAGCTCCCGGCTTCCCACCTACAGGGAAATTGCTTCACAGACAGTGAAGCAGGTCTGCAGGTGTCTGTCTTTCTCTCCTCCTCTCTGTCTTCCCCTCCTCTCTCCATTTCTCTCTGTCCTATCCAACGACGACATCAATAACAACAATAAAAACAAGGGCAACAAAAAGAATTTAATGGTCTTAAAAAGCAAAAATGGAACTCCATCCACTGTGCATTAGAAAGAAGCAAGCGCTACTCATTTGACAAACACACTAAGCACCTGAAAAGGAATTAAATAAACGAGGATTATCTCAGGTGATGACAGTTGCAAAGTAAAAGTTTAAATGCCTCGAATGGTCTGAGCAGCTGGCGAGAGCTGGCTGAGCTTGAGAGCTGGGGGTCACCGAGCCCTGACTGGCAGCAGCAGCTGCAGGATCCTCAGCTGAGGGGCAGCAAAGCACAGGTGAGGAACAGCAGGTGGGAAAGCCCGCAGGCGGACAGGGCGAGGCCCAGCCACTGAGCCCGGGGAGCCCGGGGAGCCCAGAGAGGTAGAAGAGCTCAAAGGCGAGGGAGGTGGAGGCGGTGTCACACCAAGATCCCTGGGAAGGGCCTTTCGTCAGAGGGCAGTGAAACTTCTGTGGAGTCTCCGACCTGCGCCTGCTTTGGAAGACCCACCACTGCCGGTCTGTTTATTGCTAAACGAGTGAACTGGGAGACTGAAGAGGCAAGTGAGGGAGCAGACTCCATTAAGAAAATCCCTTCTCTGAACTGCTGCTCGTGGTGAACTTCTAGGAGACCAGGCTAACAGAGGGTGAGAAGACTCAAACAGTCCAGGGCCATTTGCGTGAGGGGTATCCTAAGAGGAAAAAAAAACAATACCTGACTCTCTACACCCTGAGGTCATCTGGTACTTTTATTTTAGAGGTGTATTTACGGGGGGGGGGGGGGGGGGGAGACGGACTGTTCAACTTTGGTGCATTGCTGGCCTGGGGTCAGATCCAGGACTTCAGGCTGCAAGTCCTACACTCTGTTGCTAAGCTATCTCCCTGGCCCTGTGTTTAGGGAAAGGTCGAGGGGAGGTAGCAAATAAATGACAATGTCCTAAGGCTTCTGTGTTTTCTAAAAACTGCTACAAAGAACCTCTATCTCATCTCTTACCAACTCAGGTGCTCAGGCGCCAGGAATTGCTAAGAGGCCAGTTAACTGCTAGACTGGGTTTTCTCAAAGACACCTACAGACACACACACACACAGCAACAACAACAAGACAGAAAGCGCCTCCTGAAGCTAATGCAATAGCTAGTCTACACTTCCTCAGGGCCAACTGAAAGATGCCAATTGCCCCCAAACGTTGCCAGGGGAAACCCAGCTCAGAGTTGGCTTTTGGCAGGCAGACTGGTCCTGGAGGAGTGACTCAGTCTACAGAGAGGCACAATGGTGGCAGCTAGAGACAGCTCATTGGGGAGGGAGAATGCCTTGCCTTATATGCTGCTCAGGTTCCAGCCCTGGCACCACAGGGGAGGGCCACGGTGCTGGAAGAAGCTCACTCAAGAGGTGTGGTCTCTCCCTTCCACTCCGTTTCTCTACGTGAATGAGAAAGTAGCTTGGGAGTTGAAAATCTCACATGCATGAGACCTGACTCCATGGAAAAGAAGGGAGGGAGGGAGGGAGGGAAGGCAGGAAGTACAGCAGGAATCAAGTTTTACAACATCACTCCTTTCACTGCTACACGTCTGTTTCAGGACACTAGAAACAGAAACAAGATAAATTAGAGTAATTTCGAAGATGCACATCACAGTGCTAACAGTCTTGCCAAAATAATCGAAGGGCGCTCCCCATTGTCGTGTTTACAGGACTAAATGTACTGAGTGCGCTGGAAGGTGCAGGAAACACAGGCGGACCTGGAGGTTGACTGACAAGGGTCGCTGCTCTCAGAGAGGAAAAAGAACAGGAGTCAGGGGCTGGCAAAGCAGCTCACTTGGATAGTGAGCTGTTCTGCTGTGTGTACAACCCAGGCTCAAACCTGGCCCCCACTGCACTGAAGGAAGCTCCGGGGTTGTGGTCTCTTTCTCTCTGTGTTCTCTGTGTCTATCTAAAAACAAACAAACAAACAAACAAACAAAAACAGAAGTCTGCGTCAGAAAAAGTTGGTGAAGCTTAAGCTAAACTCACTATCCTGACCTTTGGTATACCTTAAAAATGACTTTTTAAAAGGCTTGTTTATTTATGAGAAAGAAGGGGGGAGGGAGAGGGAGAGAGACCAGAGCTTCACTGTGGTATATGCAATGCTGGGAATCAGGCCCAGGCCTTCACGCTTTGAGTCCAGTGCTTTAGCTACTGTGCTACATCCCAGGCTGCTATCTTAAGGAATTTATAGTCTAAAAGAACCTCCATCAACATCAAATATGGAAACAAGTCCTTAACAGCACAGCCTGAAAGGGCAGGGAGATAGCTCAGTGCACCAGAGCACAGAGTTTGCATGCCTGAGAGCTGACTCGACCCCAGCACAGCCAAATGCCAGAGCTGAGCGGTGCGCCGGTGTGCCTCTCTCCCTCTCTCTCTTACACACACACACACACACACACACACATCAATTAGTCTCAAATAACACCGCTACCTTCTCATCTGTGCCTCACCATTCAGCCAACATGAGGAAGTCAGGGATCTAGAACAGTTCTCATTCCCCAAGTTTGCTGAATGAATCACCAACCAGGGTCAAGGAAGGAAGGCAACAAGCTCCCACCCATTCAGATATCCACTCGGGAGGCTTTTCCTCCACAGCTTTATTGAAAAACAAAATCCACAATGGCTCACTCCTTTGAGACAAACGGTAGAGACAATAACTATTTTTCAAAACGTGACCCATCGGTCTTTTGTGTAATCCGTATGTGCTACATATACAGTTCAGAAGTCAAGGCTGGGAGACGGTGCAGTGAGTAGGATGATGAACACGGAAGCAGGAGGTCCAGAGTTCGATTCCTACTATCTCAAGTGCCAGAGTGATGTTCTGGTACTCACATACGCCCTTTCCCTCTCCCTGCTCCCCCACTCGTGTAAATAAATTTATTTAAAAGAAAAAGTTGCCCAGGAGGTGAAATATGCGCTGAGGTCCTGAGTTCAATCCCTGGCATCACATGAGCCAGAGTGACACTCGGGTTCTCTCCCCGTCACAAATACATTTTTTTGAAAGAGAAAACTTTATAACTCGGGTTGAGGATGGAGCCCAGGGGTAGAGCACAGGTATGGGTTCAAGACCCTGCACAAGAATCTGAAAAATAAAGAAATGCAAACTCTTATTTAAAAAAAAAAAAAGTCTAGAAACCACCAAAAAATACATAAGGACAGAAGTTCCTACCAGACATATTTCTCCCATTGGCGTTAAAGCCTCCAGGCAGTTTCAATAGCTACTAAGGACCCTGAGCTGCCAGTGGGTGACAGAAGCCCCACATCCCCTCAGGAGTGGTGCTGTGAGCAGGTCGCAGTGTCGGGGGTAGGGGGCGAATGAGAGAAAACTGCCGGGCCCTTGAAAGAGTCAAGCAGGGGGGCCAGTTTAAGACACTCTGGGACGAGGGGTGGTGGCCGAGAGGTGAAGCCCTGAGTTCAGCCCACGGCACGAGAGAGCAGCGAGGAAGCCCAAGGACAAAGGGTGCTGAGGCTGTGCTGCCACGTCTCTTGTTCGTAATGGAAGTAAGTTTTTTTTAGTTGATTGAGAGAGTGTGTCTCAGGAGGTAGCGTGGTAGTGAAGGTGTTGGACTCTCAAGCATGAGGTCCAGAGCTCAACACCAGCAGCGCAAAGTGGTTCGCTCTCTATCCGTCTCTCACATAAACAAATCTAAGAAGGGAGAAAGAAAGATTGGGTGGGAGAGTTGGCTGCATGATAAATCACACGCTTTAAGGTGAAAGACCCTGAATTTGATGCCCAGCGCCATATTCAAATCATTTGGAAGGGGAAAATGACTCATATGAAATAAGGGGGGTCATAAATATGACTACTGGATATGCTTTCACTGTGTTTTTTTTTTCTTCTTTCTTTTCTACCAGAGCACTGCTCAGCTCTGGTTCATGGCGGTACAGAGAACTGAACCTGGGACTCTGGAGCCTCAGGCATGAGAGTCTCTTTGCAGAGCCATGATGCTAGCTAGCCCCGTCACCTCCACTGCCTCTCTAAAGCAGTGTTATCTGGCAGAACTTTCTGTGGCCTCGGTGTGTTCTGCCTGTCCAGTGTGACAGCTGCTGGCCACAGGTGACTGGTGACTGTGGGTGAAGTGCAGTCCGTACAGCAGAGGGAGAGGATTCTCATCGCTGGTGTAAGCACCTATGTGGAGCTAGGGACAGCATAGCTGTTAAGAGTAAACAGCTTGTTTTTTTAAGACATAACTGTGTATCCCAATGGGGCCTCATTTACACAGCCTTCTCAGGAAGACACTGTGGACAGAGGACCGTTCACTATGCTACCAAGGAAAGCGGGCACGGGGCTTCTCAGCGCTGCCCTGAGTCCCTGAGTCGTGGCCTCCAGTGGGGCACACACTTCAGCCCCCTAAGACTCCCTGGAACAGTGCTGGTGACCGGTGCTTCCCAAACAGGGCTAGGGAAGGCAGGGCGGGCAGTGGCCACTCCAGCCCTGTGGGTCACTGGAAGACATCTGAGGACACGGCACCGCCACCCCTGGCACAGTGGGCAAGGTGCTCACTGCGGCAGCGGCTGCTTACTGCTTAGCTAAGAAATTGGAAAACAATTGAAAGAGAAATCACATAACCACTAATGCGTCCAAAAGATCTGTAAATCGATATGTGTAAAACAGACTCTGTGAAAGTCATTCTCTTTCTGACTTGAGGAATCTGAGCTTCCACGGGGACAAGGGAAGCCATCGCCCTGACAGAAAGGCTATCCTGTTACAGCCTTTCGCAAAGCGAAATTCAAGCCTTCTAAGGCACAGATATGCTCTTAAGACTTTTAATGCCAGGAAATAGTAGAAAGCTCACCAGGCCTCGCCTATGTGATCAAGCTTGCTAACTATGGTTTAGACCGCACAGGCCCTTGGCCCTCGGTAGACATATTGCGCCCACCTCGTGCATGGAGCTCGTAAGTAGAAGCATGTCAATCAACGAACGGAGACGTAAAGTCAAGAAGAGGACTGTTGGCCAGAGAACAGCACCCTGGCAGGCCAAGAGCTCGCTGTTGTGGCTGCAGAGGCAGCTATCCGAGTGCCGTCGTGAAAGTTAACACTTCCCAGGCGGTAGCACAGCGGATTAAACACACGTGGCACAAAGGACCGGTGTAAAGATCCCAGTTCGAGCCCCCGGCTCCCCACCTGCAGGGGAGTCACTTCACAGGCGCTGAAGCAAGTCTGCAGGTGTCTTTCTCCCTGTCTTCTCCTCCTCTCTCCATTTCTCTTTGTCCTATCCAACAACAATGACATCAATAATAACTACAACAATAAAACAAGGGCAACAAAAGGGAATAAATAAGTTCGATCCCCGGCAGCACATGTACCAGAGTGATGTCTGGTTCTTTCTCTCTCCTCCTATCTTTCTCATCAATAAATAAAATCTTTTAAAAAAAAAAAAGTTATACTCCCCCTGCATGTCAACTTAGCCACGGCCACTTTCTGTGACTCTTACACATGTGTCCAGTAAGACTTCACTTCAGTATACAGAAAAAAAGGGGGGGGGAGTCTATGTGGCCTGGGAGGTGGTGCAGCTGGTAAAGTGTTGGACTCTGAAGCATGAGGTCCTGAGTTTGATCCCCAGCATTGCACATGCCAAAGTGATGCTCTGGTTCCACATCTCTCTCTCTCCCTCTCTCTCTCCCTCTCCCTCTCTTAAATAAAATCTTCTAAAAAAATGAAGTCAAAGGAGAAATGTGACTGATAATCACTGAACTCCTCCCCCAAGTCCACAGAGATAAGGACATGCAAATGGACTTCACACAGAGACAAGTAAGAGCTCAGAAGCAACACAGCACAGCACATCTGATTGCCTAATAATCAGCTTTGTGCCCCTGGGGACATGCTGAGTGCTTGAGAAATTTAAAAAATTTTCTGTCTCCTCTACCCAAGCGACTCAAAAGGAGGAATGGAGATTGGGCAAAACCTCACTACACAGATGAGACTCAGACACCCTCCCTTTGCTACCAGACAACCTGCCCTCGGGGCCAACAAGGGAGCCGCACCTGGGTGCAGGCCACACTGGGCCATGGCGGAGGAAGACCCAGGCCACCAGCCAGAGCTGCGACCTTCATAAAGGAACCACGCATGACCTGCTGGTTACAGAATCTTAGACGCCAGGCAGATTCCACAGCGATTACCTCTGGGGAACAGGAATAGGACCGGAGGCTTTTGCTTCAGTTTGTCTTTTTGCACCGCCCGCATTTCCAATCATGGGCTAGTATTCATTTCTTCCTTTAAAAAAAAAAAAAATGCTGGGGAAAAATGATAAAGTACAGAACAATGGATTTTAAAAATCAAACATCATCTTCACCCATAAAACAGTGAAAAAAGAAAGATTCTGAGGGAATTTAATAAACCCTAAAGAATATACTGAACTGTGGTCCAGGAGGTGGCACAGTGGATAAAGCATTGGACTCTCAAGCATGAGATCCTGAGTTTGATCCCCAGCAGCACATGTACCAGAGTGATGTCTGGTTGTTTCTCTCTCTCCTCCTGTATTTCTTATTAATACAGAAATAAATTGTTAAAAAAATAAATCTTTTTAAAAAAAAGAAAGAAAAGAATAGACTGAATTGCATAGCTGTTTCTTTGTTTGTTTTTTTTTTTCATCACCAGGGCTTTTTGCTGGGGCTTTGCACCTGCACGCATTATTCCACTATTCTTAGTGGAGTTTTTCTTTCTTTTTTTAAATATTTATTTATTTATTTATTTCCCCTTTTGTTGCCCTTGTTGTTTTTATTGTTGTAGTTATTATTGTTGTTGTTCTTGATGTCATCATTGTTGTTGGATAGGACAGAGAGAAATGGAGAGAGGAGGGGAAGACAGTGAGGGGGAGAGAAAGATAGACACCTGAAGGGAGTTGGGCGGTAGCGCAGTGGGTTAAGTGCACATGACACAAAGCGCAAGGACCGGCATAAGGATCCCGGTTCGAGCCCCCAGCGCCCCACCCGCAGGGGAGTCGCTTCACAGGCGGTGAAGCAGGTCTGCAGGTGTCTGTCTTTCTCTCCCCCTCACTGTCTTCCCCTCCTCTCTCCATTTCTCTCTGTCCTATCCAACAATAACAACATCAATAATAACTACAACAATAAAACAACAAGGGCAACAAAAGGGAATAAATAAATATTTATATAAAAATAAAAACACAAGACACCTGCAGACCTGCTTCATCGCCTGTGAAGCGACTCCCCTGCAGGTGGGGAGCCGGGGGCTCGAACCAGGATCCTTACACTGGTCCTTGCGCTTTGTGCCACGTGCACTTAACCCGCTGCGCTACCGCCCGACTCCCCCTAGCGGAGTTTTTATTTTCTCTTCATCTTGAGAGAATGAGAGACCCAGGAAGAGAAGGAAAGACACCATCAAACTGCTCCACTACCCCTGAAGCTTCCCCTTTGCACGGTGCTCCCATGGTGACTGGGGCTCAAACCCAGTGCCTCCCACAGAGCGCACAGTGTGTGCTCCCTGCCCCTAGACTGACTGCATTCTGCAGAAGCGGCTACAATGTTTACTTCACTTAATAACTAAGAGGGGAAAATGTTCGGCTTTTTTGGTTCTTTTGCAAAAGCAAATTATATTTTTATAAGGACCCAGAGAGAGAGAGGGAGAGAGAGAGAGAGAGAGTTGTATAGAACAGAGAGGGGAGTAAGATAGGGAGAAGCTTCACTGTCAGTGAAGACCAGGGGGTTTGAACCTGGGTCCTTGTGCATTGTAATGTGTGCACTCAACCAGGAACACTACCACCCAGCCCCACCAACAGGAATAGGAATGTGGGTACAGATATGTGCACGCACCTCAGGGCTGACTCTCATTTGGCTTCACAGACAAGACTTTTAGTCATCGTTGTAGACTATACACCAAGAGTGGGCACTGCCACTGTGTCCCAGACAACGCGAGCAGGGACACTGAGGAGACCTCACATTAAGCAGATGACTCTAGTAACTGGAAGGGCCAACAGCAGGCCATTTTCTGCCCACAGGCTGTTAATTTTCCACCCTGCAGATAATCCGCATGCTCCAAAGGGCGCGAGCATTCCACCAGTTGCTTGGAGGCCCAAGGGTGAGCGCTACAAAACAAAGCCAGGCAGGAAGGCTGGCACGGCCAGGCCGGGTGAGCCGATGTGACCGGCTGCACGTTTCCCGCAGACGAAGATGGCATGCCAGCCGAACACCTGGCCATCCCATCAAGACACTGGCTACCTCTTGGGCTAATCACTGGTCACGTGGCCTGGCGAGGGACTGCCGAGGGCAGACGGGATGGGAAAGCCACAGCATCCGTGAGCTGCTCTGTCCCCTCCTGCCAGTCAGCTTCTGCCTTTGCAATCTAACCAGTTCTGAAGGCGGCTGTCCAAGCGCCACCGTCAAACACAGGGCTAGACATGGGGGCAGGGAGCAAGCACTGGCCTGTGCAAGGAGGGACAGCACTGTTGTGTCTGGGAGTGGCCTGTGAAGGATGCTCTTCACTGAGCCAGAGAAGCCCGGCCAGGAGAGGAACGCCACCCCAGGTGACACTCCCGCTGCCTGGTGGTGTGCCAGCTCGGGCCAGAGCGGGCAAGAGCGCAAGTCAGTGAGGTGAGTCACAACAGGCCGAGGGGTGAGGAAGAGGAGGCTAGTGGAGAGCCACCTGGCGCCAGCTGCAGACCCTCCCAGAGCTACTCCCCCAGCCTGGAGACAGCCAGCGGGGCCTTCAGTGAGGAGTCAGGGCTCCCGGGCCAACAACAGCTTTAGGGCTGCCGGTCACAGGCAGGAGAACAGTCCTGATGTCACCCAAGGAAGCACGTTCTGCTCGAGCGATCAGAGGCTGTGGGTTGGGGGAAGGGTGCAGACAAGAGCTCCCCTACAGCATGAGACCCCCGGCGGGTCTCCCACACTGCACGCCCAGGGGCACCTCACAGAGAGCATGATGCCATTTGCAGAGACGCCAGAAACCTGCAACACGAAAAGCTAGTGTGCAGCGATGCGCGTCTGCAGCCAAACTGTTTTGAAAAGACAAGGGAAATGGTCAACAGGAGCTTCAGAGCAGTGTTTACCTGGGGGGGGGGGGGGGGGGTCAGGAAGGACTCTGAGGCCCCGGACACGCTTGGGGAAGCTCCGCATCTCGGGCTGAGTGCGGGCTCGCCGTGGTCCCTAGCTGGGGGAGGCAGTGAGGAGTCTCGGGGTGCATCTAGGCCGTTCAAGAGGCATGAACCGGACTTGGGGGGGGGGGGACGCCAGCTCCCTAAGCCCAACTGACACATCCACCTGGCCCAGGCCGGCCTAACAGGCCCCGGCAGAAGACTGCAGGGCAACAGTCTCAACGTGGTGACAAAAGATCGCCTCCAGGCAGCCCTCTGGGAGCGCTGGGAGGAACCAGTTCCAGCCTCCGCGGGAGAGGGGTGAGAACTGCAAGTCCCTGCAAGCTGCCCCCAAAGTGGGGGGAGGCACGCCCTGCCCACTCCGAGAGAAAATGCCTCCGCGGCAGGAAAGTCCCCAGCTCGTCCCTGCAGACCCAGCCTCGGCGGGGCGGGGCGGGGCGACCCCGAGGGCGAGGGGGCGAGTGGGCGGGGCGGTGGGCGAGTGGGCGGGGCGACCCCGAGGGCGAGGGGGCGAGTGGGCGGGGCGGTGGGCGGGGCGGTGGGCGAGGCGACCCCGAGGTCGAGGGGGCGAGGGCCGGGGCGGAGGCGAGGGGGCGGGGCGGGGCGGGGCGGGGCGGAGGCGAGGGGGCGGGGCGGAGGCGGGAGCGGGGGGCGCACGCACGTCGGCCCGAGGCTGCGGCGCCGCGCACAGGCCGAGCTCCCGGGCGGGGGTCCCGGCGCGGGCCCCGCGGCTCACCTGGGCACGCAGCTGGCCGAGCTCCGGTCCACCTCCCAGGTGGCGTACAGGTTCATCTGCACCGGCGCGGGGGTGCGGCCTGGCCCCGGGCCGCCGGGGGGCGCGGAGCCCGCCGCCACGGCCACGGCCACGGAGGTGGAGGTGGACGAGGATGACGACGAGGCGGCGGCCGCCGAGGTGGACGACGACGACGAGGTGGCCTGCGCCGGCTTCGGGGGCGTCGGCTGCTGGGGCGTCGGCTGCTGCGGCGGCGGGGACGGAGCGACCCCGGAGCCCCGCTGGCCGCTGCCCGCGCCGCCGGGACCCCCGCCCGCCCCTCCGCGTTCCGCCATGGTCGGGCCGGGCCCGGGGCTCGGGGCCGAGGCGACGCTGGGCCGGGCTGCTCGGGCGGAGGCTGAGGCGGCGGCGGCGGGGGCGCCTCTCCTCAGCCCGCCCGCCGGAGCGCGCGAGCGAGCGAGCGGCTGCACGCACGCGCGGGTCCTCGGTTCGCGGTCCGCGCGCTCCCCGCCCGCCCTGCCTGTTGCGGCTCCAGCGGCGGGGCGGAGAGGGGGCGGGGCCTGCGCGGCCACGGGTTCCGGGGGGCGGGGTCGGATCGGACCACGCCCATTGTCGGGGCGGGGCTAGCGCCGCGCGCGCACTCGCGTCCCCGGCGAGCCTGCGCCGAGCGCGCGCAAAGACCCTCGCCCCCAAAGAGGAAAGGCCTGAAGTCGGCTCGCGCTCGGCGGGGGCGCGCCCAGCCCGCCCTCGGGGTCAGCAGTCCCCCTCCCTATGTCGTTCTCCCGACACCCATAGTAGCGGAAACCCCGCTTTTCCGGGGCGCGGCCCGGGTAAGGATGGAGCGGCCGCAGGAGCGCGCACCAGCCTCCCCCCCCCCCGCCCCCAGACTCCCAGCCCGCGCCATCCCGGGCACCCCCTCCCCCAATAAGGAACAGTGGAGTCACCGCCTCCACTGCTGCCCTCTGCTCCACAGGGGCTTGGGACACCTGGCATGTGGGTCCCCAGGCCTGGCCAATCTGCAACCAGCTTTCTCTCCCCTAAAGAGCCAGGCTCCCCAGCTTTGCCCCCCGTTTCTTCCTTTTGGAGCGTGACTTCTGCTGTGTAGCAAATAGGATTCTGGTCGTTGGGCCCAGGAGGTGGCACAGTGGCTAGTGCATGACATTTAACCCTAACTGTCTCAAGTCCCAGCCCAGCATCAAATAGGCTAGACTGACGTGCTCACCACTTCCTCATAAATATTTAAAAACCTAGTCCGCTGGGCCTTGCCCAACTGCCACGTGCCCTGGACTGGCCCACACCTTGGTATCTCCTGCTAAGCGTCACAAGTGGTGAAACAGTGCTGCAGATGTCTCTCTTGAAGTTAAAAAAGGGGACGGGGGGGGGGGAAGACACCTGCAGTACTGCTTCGCCCCTAATGGAAGCTTCTAGCCCTACAAGTGGGAGCCAGGAGTTTGCACTTAAAACAGGTGCACCAAGGGTGGAGGTAGACAACAAAATGGTTCTGCAAGGAGACTCTCATGTCTGAGGCTCCCAGGGTCACCCCCATACACACACACACATCACCATGAACCAGAGCTGAGTAGTACTCTGGTGAAGGAAAACAAAACAAAAAAACAGGTGCACCACCACCCAGCTCCCTCCTCTCAATTTTTCTGTCCTATCAAATAAAAATAAATGAAGCTTATACTAAATCGGTGGTCACATTTCTGTCTTAAAAAAAAAAGTACCACCCCCACCCACCCCCCGCCTTCACACACACCAAGTAGCTTGGTTTTGAGCCATGTTCTCCCAGTCACGACTGACCCTGGACTGGCCCACAGCTCTAGGAGCAGGGGTTGACCTGGCCTACTTCCATGACCACTGTACTTCCTCGCCCAGGCAGGGCACTAAGCTGGCTATTTTTACTCCCCAAGGACAAAGCAGTAAGGTTAAAGCAGACCTAGAGTTATTTCCCTCCTGAGGAACCAGGGTCCCGAGGTATGGTAAGCACACTTGCCATCAGGTCTGGGCTTTAGCTGCTGTCTCCCCCCAGAGCCTCGCCGCTGCTCACAGGGGCGGCTCCCACCCCTTTGTGCAAAGGGACATCAGGAGTGTTACATAGTCATCTCTTTCCATGGGAAACAGCTTTATTTACAAAACAGGTCTAAGATAAGAACACGAAATGCCAGGCCCATGGGAACTGTGGGAGAGCTGGGGACTCTACGTGAAGCCCGGTGTCCGGGCAAAGGGCCGGAGGCCTGCAGGGTGTGGGGCCTAGAATTTGAACTCCTTGTACTTCTTGCTGCCTCCGCGGCTGTCCTGTGGCTGAGCTTTTCGCTTCTTCTGCTACAGGAGAGAGAGAGAGAGGAGGTCGTGATGCATTCGCGGGCCCGCTGCTCCCACGGGGTGGGCGGCCAGCACAGCCTTGAGGGTCTGTTCCCACCTCCCTCTCGGGGCCTCAGCTTCACCGTCAGCTGCAGGGTCCCTAAGATTTCCACCACCAAGGATACTGAGAGTTGCCCAGACCCATACCCCCCACTGGGGGACCCCCCTCCAGTGAGAAAGGGGTCCCAGTCCTCACGCCCTGCGGTTCCCGCGTGGGGACGCACCTTCTGCTTGGCGGCGTGCTCGGCCACCATGTCGCTGAAGTCTTCCTTCTCCACCTGCGCCTGCTGCTCCCGGACATGCTCCTCGTACTTCTGGGTCATGGCCATGGGGTCCAGCTCTAACTCCTCTGGCGCCAGGGCCACTTCCACGCCCTGCAGCTCGGGGGCTGGGCCCTTGCGGCTCATCACCTGCAGGACAGGTCAGAGCCCTGTCAGTCCCAGCTTCTGCCCCGCGCCCCTCACCCCGCCCTCAAGCAGTGCCCTCCAGGGCTCACCGTGGACATGTCATAGATGTGGGTGGAGCCCATCATGGCCCCCCCGACCGTGGCTGTTCTCTTCTCTGGCAACACCGTGAACAGCTGCGGAGTCTCGCTTCTGCAAAGGACAATGAGGTCAAGCCCCAGACAACAGAAGGGACCGAAGGGTCTTTCGAAAGGGAGCAAAACAAACTAGGGCAGCACTTGCCGGCCCACTCCCTGGGGAGAGCCCGAGGTACCCGAGGGGAGGCTGCCCAGGCTGCTCTGCAGGGCAGAGACCCAGGAGAGGGGAGAACTGGGCCAGTGGGGAGAGGGGTGGGGCGGTGCCGACTCCAGAAGTGCAGTCAGAAGGAGGACAGAGACTGAATGAAAGGACTTTCCCTGAACCCCATTTAGGGGGTCTGAAATCAGGATTCCCATGTGCAGGAGAGTCAAAGGTCAGACAGCCTGCAAGCTTCCTAAAGCGCTCTGGCACAGAGGGGCCAGCAGCAGACAGGGCTGTGGCAACCCCTGCCCAGGGCTGTCACAGAAGGCCACAGTGGGACTCACCACCCAGTCCAAGCTCACTTGAAGGGGCACAGGACTGGGTGGTGGCACACCGGTTAAGCACACATAGCACCAAGTGCAAAGCCCCAGTTCCCCACCTGCAGTGGGGTCACTTCACAAGCGGTGAAGCAGGTGTGCAGGTGTCTGTTTTTCTCTCCCCCCTCCCCTGTCCTATTCAATAAAATAGAAAGAGAAAAAAAAAAAAAAGCCTCCAGGAGCAGTGGACTCATAGTGCTTGGTACCGAGCCCCAGCAATAACCCTGCAGGCAAAAAAAAAAAAAAAAAGGGGGGGGTACAGGCAGGGCAGGAGCATGGTGGTTCCAGGTTCAATTCACTGCGTCGCTGTAAGCCAGAGCTAGGCTGCTTTCTAGGGCAAAAGTAAGAGGGCAGGGGTTCAACAACCAGTGCCAACCCAGACCGTGGCATCACATCTGCTTCTCTCTCCCCCAACAGATCCACTGAAGCTGCTGATCATCTGAATTAGAGCCAAACTACACGACCACTCCCCAGCACATTCACTGTCCTCTGGCCACTCTTCCTGTCTCCCTAGAGCAACCTGACACCTCTGCTTGCAGACAAGGAGTAACAGGAACCAGGACTGCCCTCCCACCTAAAACAGCCCGTGGCCTGGGAGATGGTGCAGTGGGTACAGCACTGGACTTGCAAGCAGGAAGTCCTCAATCTGACCCCTGCCATCACAGGAGCAGAGCTCTGGTTCTCCCTCTCTCATTAATTAAAAGTAAACAGGTCTCTCTCTCTCTGTCAAGGTGAGCCTGCCTACACGGGAGTAAACGGCTCTCACTCATTCTCTCTTCTCTCTCTCTCCCTCTCTCATGGTCCTTGTGTACTCCGACAAGTGGGTGTTCTCAGTTTTCCTAAATAAAGTTTAAAATCCCTGAAAACATAAATAAATAAAAACAAATGAAACAATCCCCTCAAAAATGGGCCAAATATATGAGACAGTGGTTTTTACGTTCCAGGACACAGGAGAAAAAAGGACAGTGGTTTTTGAGAGGGAATGGAAGACTCTTATCTGCCTGGCCAACTGCAACCAGCTTTTTTTTTTTTTTTTTTTTTTGGGGGGGGCGGCTGGGGGAGCTGCAGAGGACTCCGTACAAGGACACTAAAAGACCCCAGGACAGGGAACAGGAGAGGGCAACACTGACTCCAGGACTCACGAGACATGCGAACGGTGCCACCCAAGGACCCAGGTGAGCAGTTAATGCAAGGGAACCAAAGGGGTTTGTGGACGCAGGGCCTGCCACCTGCTCGAGGTAGGGAAGTTGCCCCTTCCCACCAGGCAAGTGGAACACTTCCTGGTTCACAGGCTGAGGGCAGAAGGGGCTCGAGTCTCAGAGGTGGGGGACTAACTGCTGCTTCAGCTCTGCTTAAGAAACCTGAAAACCGGGAGTCAGGCAGTAGCGCAGTGGGTTAAGCGCACATGGCGCAAAGCGTGACGACCGGCGTAAGGATCCCGGTTCGAGGCCCCGGCTCCCCACCTGTAGGGGAGTCGCTTCACAGGCGGTGAAGCAGGTCTGCAGGTGTCTGTCTTTCTCTCCTCCTCTGTCTTCCCCTCCTCTCTCCATTTCTCTCTGTCCCATCCAATAACAATGACATCAATAACTACAACAATAAAAAATGGGGGGCAACAAAAGGGAAAATAAATAAATATCAAAAAATATTTTAAAAAAGAAAAAAAAGAAGTGGTCCAGGAAGTGGCACAGTGGATAAAGCATCAAACTCTCAAGCATGAGGTCCTGAGTTCAGTCCCCGGTAGCACATGCGCCAGAGTGATGTCTGGTTCTTTCTGTCTCCTCCTATCTTTCTCATGAATAAATAAATAAAATCTTTTTTAAAAAAGAAAGCGTCCCAGGCCTCAGGAGATAAATCTCACAAAGGCCGGCATGCAACCAAAAATAAGGAGGATGTATACACAGAAGCAGGAATACATGGCCCACGATGAGGCAAACGCCAATAAATGGAAAGCAGCCCAGAGTCGGCACCCATGTTACGGCACTAGCAGACAAGTACACTCGAGCGCTGCTCTCGCTGCATTCCATCTGTTCAGAAAGTAAAACAGAAACAGAGAAAAGGACACCCAGATCACACTGCAGAGAGGAAAATTACACTGGGTGGCATTAATGTCAGATTAAAAATAGCAGGGCTGAAGACATACGAAATAATATGGTAAAAGAAAACACAAAATATAAATAAAATACAGAAGACAGACCACTTCACAAGGTCTGACAGATGTGTCACTGGAGCTCCCCAAAGCAAGAAGGTATCTGAGAAGGGGCAGCAAGGCAGCACGCGGACCTGCTGTGCCCCGGCCTGAGCCCCACCCCGCTGTCCCTGGGGGGGCGCCATGGCCACGGTCTTGCCCTCGCTCGCTCTATCTGAAAACTGCCTCATTTCAGTGAAGCACCAGAGACAAAAACAAGACAGAAACCTTTGGAGATTTGCCCACATTTTTTCCAAAACCATAAAGACTGTAAAGGCATAGATTCAAAGTGCTGGACAAACTAATGGAAACACGAGGGAAAGCACACTGACCGGCATACCACAGTGCACAGGACAGCTGACGCGCTCAAAACAGCAAAGAGAACTGTTAGGATAAGAAGGCGACAGAGAATGGTGATGCCGCTGGACAGAAAACAAAGGGAGGCTCATGATGAACTTCTCATCAGAAAATGCAGGACAGTGGGACAACACTTGAGAAAGGTCCCCAGCCTACACGCCCCCAAATAAATAAATGGAAATACTAAAAGATAAGAAACACTGCAGGGGAGGGGAGGGGGGCAGGCGGTGGTACACCAGGCTAAGCACACACATCACCAGGTGTGAGGACCTGGGTTTGAGCCCCTAATCCCCTCCCCATCTGGCAAAACTGTTTTCGTGTCTTTATTTTCATTAAAGGTTTAATTAAGGGTGTGTGTGTGTGGGGGGGGGGGTGCTCCAGGCTTATGACATCTCTATCTGAAGTAGAATGGTAGATTTACACAAGCAAAAAAAAAAAAAAAAAGTGGGAGTTGGGCTGTAGCACAGCGGGTTAAGCGTAGGTGGTGCAAAGCACAAGGACCAGCATAAGGATCCTGGTTCAAGCCCCCAACTCCCCACCTACAGGGGAGTCACTTCATAGGCAGTGTGGGAGGTCTGCAGGTGTCTGTCTTTCTCTCCCCGTCTACCCCTCCTCTCTCCATTTCTCTGTCTTATCCAACAATGACGATATCAGTAACAACAATAAAAACAAGGACAACAAAAGGGAATAAATAAATAAATATTAAAAAAAAATTTGAGGGCCAGGCAGTAGCGCATTGGGTTAAGTGCACATAGTATGAAGCACAAGACCAGTGCAAGGACCGAGTTCGAGCCCCGGCTCCCCACTTGCAGGGGGTCACTTCACAAGCAGTGAAGCAGGTCAGTAGGTGTGTCTTTCTCTCCCCTTCTCCTCTCAACTTCTCTCTGTCCTATCAAAAAAAAAAAAAAAGAAAGAAAAAACTCAAAAAATAGCCACAGGAGCAGTGGATTTGTAGTGCAGCCACCGAGGCCCAGTGATAACCCTGGAGGCAAAATAAAAAACAAAAAACCTAAAAGCAAGCAATCAAACCAGAGGAAAGTAGCTCCAGATGGAAAACTGAAGACACACGGAAATGAAGGGGGCACTGGGAACAGCGATGTTATCACAGTCTCTCTAAGCAGTAACAACTGGCCACTTAAAAACAGCCATGTGGTAATTTTGATATGAAGCATATGTGACAAAAGTGCAGAAGTGGGAGGAGAGAAACGGAAGCACATATACATTGTCACTTTCTTTTTTTTCTTTAACCAGAGCACTGCTCAGCTCTGGCTTATGGTGGTGCAGAGGACTGAACGAGGACTATGGAGCCTCAGGCACGAGTCTGTTTGCAGAACCATATGCTATCTACCCCTGCCCTTTCTCTCCCCCCCCGTCCCCCCCCCCCTCTCTCTGTCTCTCTCTCTCTCTATATATATATATATATATATATATCCCTCTCTCTTCTCTCTACTCTGTCAAAGAAAGAAAAAAATCAAAAAAGCAACTACTAAAATAATAAAATGAAGAATTGCAATTACTAGGTCAACGAGGTAAAATGAAATCATCAGAAAGCATTTCATGAGTGTTCAATGAATCCAAAAAGCAAGAACAAAGAAAAGGGGGGGACACAAAAAGAGCAGACCAAGAGTAGCCCGTGGAACAGGCGCCCCTTCCCCACGGCTTCACAATCCTGCGCACCCAACAGCAGAGCTTGGAGCTGCAGAGCTGGGGGAAGCCACCGTGTGCGAGGGCCGGGGCCTCCCTCACTCACAGACACTCCTGTGGCTTTCCTAACAGAGCTCGCAGCTACCCTCAGTGAGGCCTTCCCAAAGACACCCCAACACCCAGGCCCCTCTACCTCACACGCACGGGCCACACCTGAAATTAGGTTGGTCTAGCCTGTCTTTCTCACTGCTGCCAGGAGCAATTCAATTGTTAGTGTGTGCAGTAGCAGGAGGGGAGACGCATAAAAGGCAGCTGGCCAACCTGGAGGTAGAGCGAGCAGAGCGAGATGCCCCCTGCACCCCGACTGCTCCCTTACCCATCCATTGCCTCCTCAATCTTCTTCTTCCTCAGCTCAATGAGTTCAGGAGTCTCCATCCCAGCCGGAACTGACGAGAACCCTCCAGGTGTGATGAGGCCACTGGGGAGAGAGAGAGAAACTCGGAAGTGAAGACCAGGCTTCCCATGTTCGAGCCCTTTGGAGAGGCAGCCCTCACTCCCCACCTATCCGCGGGGGTGATAAAGCCAGTCTCGTCCGGCTTGTCTTCATCACTCTCCTCCTCCTCCTCTTCCTCTGAAGACTCTTCATCAGACGGCTCCAGCTCCCCCCACGGGGTCCGATCGATCTCTTCTTCCTCGGTCTTGGTCTGAAAAAGAACACTCACTCCGCACATGCTCGGTCAGTACCCGATTACGCGGCAAGTATCGTGAGCTGACGGGCCTGCCGGGAGCCCCCATTTCAATGGGGAGCATGGCCCCCAGCATTTCAGGGTAATGGCAGCAACGCCAGAGCACGAGTTCCGAGACAGCCAAGCTGTAAGCCACCTCTAAGCTTGACAACCTCAAGCCAGAGCAGGCTTGCCGGTCATGGCCGATACCTGAAATTCCGCAGCATTGGTCCCAAACACGTCCCCGTAGAGTGGCTTCCCGGTCTCATCTACTGGGGGCTTGCCCCAGCCACCGGCATGGTAGCCGAAGGAACAGCTCTGCAGGAGAGGAAAAGCGGTCAGCAGCACGCCTAAGCCCCAGAAGCAGCTCGCAGGCCGAGAGGGCCCACGGCAACGAACTGAGTCAGCAGCCAGAACTCAGTGCTGTCATGCAGAAAATTCAACCTTACAAAGCACTACAAAACCTTCTAGACAGCTGCCTAATTTCTCTGCTCCTGGGGTGACTTTACCTGAAACCTAACAGGTACTTTTTAGAGAATTTATACACTTGGGTGGGGAGGAGAACCTAGTGGGGTTTGTATTGTATGGAAAACTGGGACTTACGCATGTACAAACTATTGTATTTACTGTCAAATATAAAACATTAATTCCCCAATAAAGAAATTTAAAAAAATTTATACACTTAATGGATAAAGACAGGAAGTGAGATGGAAGAGACAGAAAGGGAGAAAGGGAGAAAGGTAGACCCCCACAGTTCTGCTTCACTGCTTGTGAAGCTTCTCCCCACAAGTGGGGAGCAAGGGCTTGAACCTGGGTCCTTGTGCATGGTAACGTGTGTGCTCAACCGAGTGTGCCACCACCTGGCCAATTACTTCTTAAAGGGGGGGGCAGGTGGTAGTACACCAGGTTAAGCACACATGGTATGAGCTACACGGACCCTGGTTTGAGCCCCCGGCTCCCCACCTGCAGGGGGTCACTTCACAAGCAGTGAAGCAGGTCTGCAGGTGTGTGTCTTTCTCTCCCCCTATCAAGTTCTCTGTCCTCACCTATATATATGAATATGAAGAAATGGCCACCAGGAGCAGTGGATTCGCAGTGCTGGCACCAAGCCCCAGCAATAACCCTGAGGCAAAATAATGACCTGGAGTCTAGGTGATGCGACAGATACAGCACTGGACTCTCCAGCATGAGATCCTGAGTTCAAGCCTCAGCGGCAGCACATGTATGTCTGATTTCTCTTTCTCATTAATAAATACACAAAATCTTTAAGAAATTACATATTTATGATACAGAGGAAGAGAAAGTGAGAGAGAGAGAGAGAGAGAGAACCAGAGCATCACTCTAGCACATGCAATGCCAGGGATCAAACTCAGGACCCCATGCTGGAGAGTCTAACACTTTAACCACTGTGCTACTTCCTACTTAGCAGTTATCTAAGATTTTATTTACTTATTAATGAGAAAGTAGGAGAGAGAAAGAACCAGACATCACTCTGGTACATGTGCTGCAGGGGATTGAACTCAGGCGTAGGGGCCTAGAGGTTCTTGAATCAAGACCTCGGCTGGAGCTGAATGAGGACAGTGACTCAGCCTCACCGGGGCACGCAGGGCACGCTCTCTAGCTGGGTCAGGAGACAATAAGAACTTACCGGTCCAACAGTCAATATAATCTTTTTAAAAAAATATTTATTTTTTTCCCTTTTGTTGCCCTTGTTTGTTGTCGTTATTGATGTCGTCGTTGTTGGATAGGACAGAGAGAAATGGAGAGAGGATGAAAGGCAGAGAGGGGGGGTGATCAGGGAGGTGGTGCAATGGATAAAGCACTGAATTCTCAAGTGTGAGGTCCTGAGTTCAGCCCCCGGCAGCACATGTACCAGTGTGATATCACGTTCTCTCTCTCTCCTCCTATCGTTCTCATTAATAAATATTAAGATAGAGAGAGGGAGACCTTCAGACCTGCTTCACCACTCAAGAAGCGAACCCCCCTGCAGGTAGGCAGTCGGGGGCTCGAACTGGGATCCTTAGGTCCTTACGCTTTGCACCACATGCGCTTAACCTGCTGCGCCACCGCCCAACTCCCGATCTAGTCTTTCTTTAAGGGTCTCAAGTACTGAGACAGCCACCGCACTCAGGATGTCATGCTGGGGTCTAATGCTTCATCCACTGCACCACCTCCTGGACCACAGCAGTTACTTAGTTTTCAATGTAGTGACTTGTTTGTCTATTGAACTTTGAAGTTAGCATTCTTTAAGAATAAACTGAGTGGTCTGGGAGATGGCTCAGTGGATAACGCACTGAACTCTCAAGCTTGAGGTCCTGAGTTCAAGCCCCAGCAGCACATGTACCAGGGTGATATCTGGTTCACTCCCTCTCCTCCTATCTTCCTCATTGATTAAAAAAATCTTTAAATAAATAAATAAATTGAAGGTCACTCTCAGGGACATTGTCCCAGTCCACAGATGTATGAGAGCGAGGCCTGCAAATATACCCATCCTAGTTGGAATCTGGCTGTTTCTTAGTGGTGAAACTGCGTGTGGCTGAGCTTTGATTTTGCTGGTTTTTGTCACTGGGCTTCACTTCTCCAGACAGCAGACACAGCAGCACCAATGCTTCCTGAGTGCCCAGAATCACTGGGGCACAGCGGGGACAGCAAAGCAGGTGCCTTCCCAGACGAGCTGCCTCACCAGCCTGTGTCCACACTGGCTCTACTTTATGCGGACGGCAGGTTTAAGGAGAACGAGAGAAGTTGAGAGTGGCATTCTCCAGCCTGAAGGCAGAGGCAGTTGGGACGGAAGGAAGCAGAGTGCTCACCTCGGGGATGGGCGAGTTCAGCCCGGGGATCTTCAGGTTGGGGTAGGACGGAGGCGGCCCGTACCGCTGCATGGCGATCAGCCAGGGCGGAGGGACCTTGTGGGCATTCTGCAGGAAGGAGAGACTCCAGTTGCCCATGCCGCCCCTTTGCCCCGACCCCCAGCCTCTCCTCCACTCCCCGGGAAGGGAGCTGGCACTCACTGGTCCCACTGGCATCCCCAAGGAGATCCTCAGCTCGTCAGACAGGTCTCCTGGCTTCTTCTCCTTCAGTCGCGTCTCAAACTCCTTCCCCTGAGGAGAGAAGAGCACGCTGCATTGTGGGCCCGAGACACGCAGCCAGCGCTCAATGGCAAGAGGACGGGAGAACAGAGATGAGAGGCGCCGACCCACATCAGAAACAAAACCCCACTGAGGGCTGTCTAGCGCCCACTGATCCTCATTGCTGCCTCCCTGGCGGGAGGAGGCAAAGGCACAAAGGCCAGGAAGGAAGGAGGGAAGCTGAGCCTCTGGGGCACTGCCACTAAGCCCAAGAAGCTACCTGCCCTGCCAACACAGATGGCCTTCTTAGCTGCAAAGTGAGGGCAGTCCACAGGGTGTTCGCAAGGGTCCTTTCCCTCAAAAGCCACGGTAGCGTGGTGACTGGGATTTCAAGGACCCAAAGTAAATAACTTCAACTCCTCCTCGAGACCAGATGTTTTCTGACAGCTCCCACCACTGGGCCCGTCCCACAAGCACCCACAAGAAAGTGACCACTTCCCAGACAGCTGTGCACCTCTGCTTCTGAAATCCACCCTGTTTTAAGAGGTCAACCGCGTCCTGCCCAAAGGACTCAACGAGCCACGACAGCGGCTCTGAGAGCACTAGCCCTGCCCTGCCCCCACCTCGTAGTACAGGTCCCCGTGGATGGTAAGCTTGGGTTTGGTCTGCCACTTGAAGAAGGCGTCATGTAGCTTCTGGTAGTCGATGTCAATCTTCCCCATCTTGGGCCGAACCTTCTCTCGCATCTTTGACTTCATGGTCTTCTGTTCTTCCTGTGGAGGGCGCAAGAGCACACCAGAAAGGGACTTACCAAGCTCAGCCTGTGGCAGATGTCCCCCACTCCCGGAGATTGAGGGCACCCCCACTGCCACCCACCAGAACCCCCACTCCCGGAGATTGAGGGCACCCCCACTGTCACCCACCAGAACCCCCACTCCCGGAGATCGAGGGCACCCCTACTGTCACCCACCAGAACCCCCACTCCCGGAGATCGAGGGCACCCTTACTGTCACCCACCAGAACCCCCACTCCCGGAGATCGAGGGCACCCCCACTCTTGTCACCCACCAGAACCCCCACTCCGGAGATCGAGGGCACCCCCACTGCCACCCA
This sequence comes from Erinaceus europaeus, assembly GCF_950295315.1. Taxonomy (NCBI): domain Eukaryota; kingdom Metazoa; phylum Chordata; class Mammalia; order Eulipotyphla; family Erinaceidae; genus Erinaceus; species Erinaceus europaeus. The sequence continues at coordinate 3,386,470 of NC_080178.1, forward strand.
CCAGAACCCCCACTCCGGAGATCAAGGGCACCCTCACTCTTGTCACCCACCAGAACCCCCACTCCGGAGATCAAGGGCACCCTCACTCTTGTCACCCACCAGAACCCCCACTCCGGAGATCAAGGGCACCCCCACTGTCACCCACCAGAACCCCCACTCCCGGAGATCGAGGGCACCCCTCACTCTGTCACCCACCAGAACCCCCACTCCGGAGATCTAGGGCACCCCCACTGTCACCCACCAGAACCCCCACTCCCGGAGATCGAGGGCACCCTCACTCTGTCACCTACCAGAACCCCCACTCCCTGAGATCGAGGGCACCCTCACTGTCACCCACCAGAACCCAGCTGCTCTCCCTGCTCAAAAGCCCTCACTTTCACATGGTTCGTGCTGAAAAGGTCAGCTGCAGCTATTTAAGTCCATTGTTTTCTACTTTTTCATCTCTTCCAAGCCAGGCCTCACGTAGGCATGGTCACCATTCCCACCTGCTTCTTCATTCAGAGACAGCACTGCAGCAGAGCTGCTCACGCACCTCCCATGGGGTGGCCAGGCTCTCCCCTGGCTTACACTTGGCCACACAGGCTAAACCCCAAGAGCCTGGTCTCACCCACTGCTACTAGAAGCCAGCGGCAGCAGCCTTCCCCCTGCATGTCGGGCCCGAGCCTGTCAGCAGAGAGCAGGGCTGCGTGCAGTCAGCAGGCCTCACCTTCTCCTGTAGGGCCTCCCGCATCTCCTGGATGCCCGTGCGCTTGATGAAGTCCGGCAGCTCGAAGGGCGGCTTCTCAATGCCCCGTTTTCCCTGAAGGTACTTGCGCTTAAAACACCAGTGGCGGGGCACAGGCACAGAGTTCCGCGTGGCCTTGAGGTGCACCAGGAGCTTGGGGTCCTGCGCTGTGACGTCATGCATCTCCACGACGTCGGGCCGAGCCACGAGCTAACAGATATAGCAGCGTGTTTCCGCAAAGTCGCAGCCTCTTGGAGGAATGCCTGCCTCCTCTTCCCTAAACGATCCTCCCCAGTGCTAACCCCCAACACACACACACACACACACACACACACACACACACACGGGGATTCTAAGGTCCCTCAGGAGGTGTCCCAGCCCAGCTTTGAGGCGGCTAGACATCTGGGCTCTCACCTGCTTGAGCTCGGCCACGGTAAAGCGATTCATTCGGCGCAACTTCTTCTTGGACAACTTGGGGGCTTCTGGCTTCTTTTCCTACAACAGGAAAATCATTTTCAACCTTTTTTTTTTTTTGGGGGGGGGCTGACAAGATGGTGCAACTGCTTGATCATGCGTGAGACCAAGTTGGAACTCAGTCCCCATGTTCCTGGGGAGAGCTTTGGTGCCGTGGGCTCTTTCCCCTCAGTCTGTGTTTCTAAAAATGCTGGCCCTGAGCAGTGATGAAGGCTCACTGATAACCAAAAAGAACAGTAAAAAGATTTGCTTATTTATTAAAACAGAGAGAACTAGAGCTTCACCCTGGGGTAGGTAGAAGGAGGGACCAAAGCCAGCGCCTCACATGGACAAATTCTGCGTTCTATTGTTGAGCTATCTACCTGCCCAGACACATTATTATGACTGTTATTATTTTTAGTCAATTAATTCATGTTTAAGAAAGCATAGCTCAGCTCTGGTTTAGGGTGGTGCTGGAGATTGAACCTGGGGCCTTTAGTGCCTCTGGCATGAAAATCTTTTTGTAGAACCACTATGCTACCTCCCCAGCCCAATCACTTTTTGAAGATATATTTTCTTTCATCCTTGTTTTGTTTTATTTTTTCTTTCGTTCTTTCATTCTATCAGAGCACTGCTCAGCTCTGGTTTAAGGTGGTGCGGGAGACTGAAGCTGGGACTTTGGAGCCTCAGGCATGACAGTCTGCTTGCATAACCATTATGCTGTTACCCCCACCTGAAGATGTTTTCTTTTGGAAGGGAGGGACAGTCCAGAGTAGGGCTCCACTGCGACATACACAGACCCGGGGCCCCAGCCAGGTGTTCTAGCCCTGGGCCAGCCCCTATCACAGGGTCACACAGGACCCCGGTGTGAAATCCAGTTGGCCAGCTCACTCCCAACTGGAGCCGCCCGCCCGAGTGACTCGCCCCTGCAGGAGGCCCCGTGGGTACGGCTGCGGGTGGCCTCACCTGTTCGTCGTCACTGCTGTCATCATCGCTGTCCTTGTGCTCCTCCTCAAAGCCCTTCTTCTTGGGGGCTGTGGAGTTCTCCAGTTTGTCGAGTTTCTCTGGCTCCTTCTCCTTCTCCTTCTTCACATCATCAGTGAGCTGAGGAGACAGGTGAGGTGGTATCCTCGCCCAGACACTGAAAGGTGGCCCCCGGCGCGTCCGTCCCACTGCCTCTGCTCCACTCTGCCTCGCAGAGGGCAAGGCTCCGTTACCTTGAAAGCCTCAAAAATCCTCTTGAAGAAGATGAAGTTGGGCTCGTAAATTTCCGGCTCTTCTGTCACATACTCAATCTCAATGTCAGCAGCTGGGGACTCGGAGCCCCGGGACCGGGTGGACTCCTTCTCGCGGTCCGCAGAGCTCTCGGAAGACACTCCTCGGGTCCGCTGGGGCTTTTTCTTCTTCTTCCGGTTGCGGCGTTTCCGGTTTTTCTGCCACAGCCAGGAAAGCCAACTGGGTGAAGAGCCATGCTGGTGCCCACCCCTAATATGCGGTCTCCCCCAGGAGCCGCACCAGCAGGCTCCGTCCTGCCCTCTGGAGCTGTGTGCCGTACCACAGGAGCACGAAGGCAGCTCTCGGACGCTGAGAATAGGAAGGGGCCAGGACAGCTGCTATGGTTCAGAGCTCTGCCAACTGGGATCACTCCCGTGTTCAGCCACACCTCCTAGTATTCTTTTTTAATTGCCACCAGGGTTATCACTGGGGCTTGGTGACAACACCAAGAATCCACAGCTTTTGGCAGGTGTTTTTTTTTTTTGTTTTTTTTTTACCAGAGTACTGCTCTGCTCTGGCTTATAGTGGTACGGAGGACTAAACCTGGGACCTTGGAGTTTCAAGCATGAGAGTCTCTGCAGAGCCATTATGCTATCTAACCCCACCTTCTTTATTATTTTTTTCTATTTTATTTTAATAGGACAGAGGAAATTGAGAAGAGAGGGTGAGATAGGGAAAGAGGAAGAGAGACACCTGCTTCACCACTCCTCCCTACAGGTAGGACCTGGGTCCTTCCACTTGGTAACCTGTGCACTCAACCGGGTACACTACTGCCCAGCCTCCCTACTGGCATTCTTAACCGACTCAGCGCCATGGTTTGCTTGTTTCAAGTCTCGGTGTTTGTTTTGTTTGCCTTATTTTTTTAAAAATATTTATTTATTCCCTTTTGTTGCCCTTGTTGTTTTATTGTTGTAGTTATTGTTGTTGTTGGATAGGACAGAGAGACATGGAGAGAGGAGGGGAAGACAGAGAGGGGGAGAGAAAGACAGACACCTGCAGACCTGCTTCACCGCCTGTGAAGCGACTCCCCTGCAGGTGGGGAGCCGGGGCTCAAACCGGGATCCTTACGCCGGTCCCTGCGCTTGGCGCCACCTGCGCTTAACCCGCTGCGCTACCGCCCGACTCCCCTTGTTTTTCTTATTTTACGAGGAGGAGAACGAGCATCACCGGCAGATTCAGTGCCAGAGACAGACCCCAGGGCCGCCCACACGCAGGTCGACTCTCTGTCGGCTGAGCCACGCGGCGGCCACCATACCCACCTCTTTCTTGGATACAGACACTGTGTCCTCCTCAGTCTCTGATGCCGACTGGCCCAGAGATGAGCGAGTATCTGTTTCCATTTCCTCTTCCTCTGTGAGACAAGAAAGTGGCGTCACTTTTCCCACCGTGGCCCGGCTGTGCTCACAGCAAACCCCTTTCTCAGACCCGTCCCGCTCCAAAGCCGCCCCGGAGAAGAGCGGGGATCGCAGAGGGGCCGGCCCCGCGTCTGCCTCAGCCCCCGGGACTGACGCGCACTCACCCTGCTGAGAGTTCATCTCCTCCTGACGGCTCTCCTTCAGCTGCAGGATCTTCTCCAAAGCCTGTGGGATCTTGGGGCCCACGGAGGGGTCATCGATCTGCAGAAACAAGAAGAGAGGGTGACCACTGAACCGTTTTTCCTTTTTCCATTTATTCTGGAAAGGGGGCTGGCCAGGTGACGGGAGGCACTGAAAACAAACAGGAAGACAAGTCCAGCGGGGCTCAGTATCCCTGAATGGGATGAAACCCCCCAGAGCCCTGGCCTGGAGCCACCTCCCAGGCCCTACTTCCTGCCTAGACTAAGGGGTTTCCACTCCATGTGGCTCCTCCACGCAGAAGTCCTTCCAGCTTCTCGAAAGCCAGCCCCACCCTCCTTAGTGCCACTCTCCCTCCCGAAGAAACGACCCATCCATCTTACCTCTCTGTTTTCATCCCCAGGCAGTGGGGGGCCACGAGGCCGGGGAACAGGAGCCCCCATGGGCAAAACGGTGGGGGTGGGGACCACTGGAGCAGCAACTGGAGAAAGGAACCCCGTGTCAGGAGGAACACAACACTGTAAAAAGTACCGACCTTGCTCAAAGTCAGGGGGCAGGGACAGCTTTCGGGGCGTCGGTCATGTCTGGTTCCTGGCCCAGGTGGGGTTGGTACGGGTGTGTTCTGCTATGAAAACTCCCCGGAACGGCACACTGTGTTGTTTCTGTGGTACGTGCTTGGCTTTGACCTTCGCTGCCCTTCCCTTCCATTTCCAAGGTCTTACCTCGAGGGCCCAGAGGGGTGCGAACACCCATTTGACCCATATCTTGTGGGGGCCGAGGAATTGGGGTGCCCATCTTGGCGATCTCCTGCTGTCGCTCCTGTTCCAGCAACACGGCCGCCTACAGGAGGGGAGTGGGATGGAGACAGCTTGGGAGCCCGGCTGGGAGGCAGCCCCCTGGCAAAGGCCTTCTTCAGGCTGGCTAAGAGGCTCGGCAGAATAAGGAGGCACTACTTGAACTGACTCCTCCACCTCCACACTCCCAGCAGAGAGCCCTCTCATCACAAAGACCCGAGAAGTAAAAACCACGAAAAGCTCCAGGAACGTTCTGGTTCCTAGAACAACATGAAATGTTCGGCTAAACACAGCTCTAATGTTTAAACAAAAGGTGTTTCTGTCTGCTTCTTCCTGGAAAGGATTAAGCTCTAAGGAACAATGGAGTCTTTCCTTCTATCTACCCCAGGATCGAGGACAAGCTCGACAAAGGTAATGCATCAGAAATACTCCCCAATCAGCTTCTATTGCTGTTTAACACACACACACACACACACACACACACACACACACTCTCTCTCTCTCTCTCTCTCTCTCAATGAGATACAAACAGAGACATAGCAGAGTGCTGCTCAGCACGGCTGATGGTGGTGCTGGAGACTGAACCTGGGACTTCAGAGCCTCAGGTATGAAAGTCCTTTGCACAACCATTATGCTGTGTCCGCAGCCCTGGCTATTTTTAATTTCTAATACTCTTGGGCAGCCCCTAACTATCCTGTTACCCCAAACCCAACACAAATCACTAGGTTAGCACAAGTCCTACCCATGCCACCTAAACAGATACCATGTCAAATGAAATGAGTGAAATGAGAATGCTGTTTTGGTAATAGACAAAAAACAACCTTACAGTCTACAGTACAGACACTATTCTATAATGTTGCTTTGTACCAAATGTTCGAAAAATCAGAAACTATTCTTGCAATCTGGAAGGGGCGCACAGCTGGCAGCCACCATGAACTGTCAGTACCAGGTCCTGGGACTGAGCCTCTGCATAGACCACACCAGGATGATACGTTGATTTGTCCTCTCTTATTGAAAAGTCTTTACAAAAACAATGAAAACTGGGGGCCGGGCAGTAGCGCAGGTGGGGTAAGTGTTCATGGTGTGAAGCACAAGGACGTGTGTAAAGATCTCAGTTCAAGCCCCGGGTTCCCAACCTGCGGGGGAGTCGCTTTGCGAGCAGTGAAGCAGGTCTGCAGGTGTCTGTCTTTCTCTCCCCGTCTTCCCCTCCTCTCTCCATTTCTCTCTGTCCTATCCAACAGCGACATCAGTAATAATGATAATAATAACCACAACAGTGGTAAAACAACCAGAGTAACAAAAAAAACAAAAAAAGCCTCCAGGAACAGTGGATTTGTGGTGCAGGCACCGAGTCCCAGCAATAACCCCAGAGGCAAAAAGAAAAAAGAAAGGATTCTCCCAAGTGTAAACTAATAGCTTACATACCATACAAAAATAGGCTGCGGTCCAGCTTATTAATCCCAGGCTACAGGAAAGACAGAAATATTTCAAAAACACCAGAACTTAAAGAAGCTGCCACAGAAAATGCACAGGGGGCTTCTTGGTTCGGACACTGCATACTACAAAGTGGTTCTGGGCCAGGGGGTCAGAGGTCAAGGTGACAGGCATTACATGACATGCCCCGAGAGGTCAAGTTCCTTCAGTGAGTGATCTCCCTGCTTAAAAAAGACTTGTGGTCCGGGAGGTGGCGCGGTGGATAAGGCACTGGACTCTCAAGCATGAGGTCCTGAGTTCAATCCCCAGCAGTACATGTGCCAGAGTGATGTCTGGTTCTTTCTCTCTCTCCTATCATTTCTCGTGAATCAATAAAAAAAAAAAAAAAAAAAAAAGACAACAGGCTCTTAGCAGCACTGACACCTTGCAGGCCCCTCTGCCACGTCTCCCTTGAGGGTGCCCTTCCAAGCCTAGGGTGTAAGTGCTAGTCTGTGGTCCAGACCGCCCGAGAAGGCGTGACCTCGATTCCACCTCTTTCAGAGGATCCAGAAAGCCTTCAGGACCCCGAGGAGACCCAGTTCCAAGCCGCCACCGGCCATTGCTACCTGCTTGGCCCGTTCCTCCTGCTGCATCAGCAACGCTGCCTGCTGCTGCGCCAGCTTCAGTCGCTCCTCTTCCGACAGCGCCACGGGCTCACCCACCCGCATCGGTGGTGGAGGCCCCAGGTTAGGTGGACGGGGTCCGACTGCCATAGGAAAGCCGAGGCCAAGACCTGGCGGAGGCGGTGGGGGCGGTGGAGGCTGCAGGGGAGGAAGTCCCATGGGCGGCGGTGGCATGGGGATCCCAGAGAGCTGTAGGGAAAGTGCTTACGGTCACCGACTAGGCAGTGTCTCTCTGCTGCAGACATTCACTGCCGGGGCTCTCTCGGGCAGATGAGAAATGAAGAAAATGTTTAGCTGGGGAGTGTCAACCAATGCAAGCTCTTTACCCTCTCCTCAGAAAGAGATCATGAACCCAGATCTTGCATAAAATTTCAGGATATTAGGTACACTCTAAAGGCCAGCTACCCAAGATGAAAAACTTACACAATGGTTAAGGTGTTGGACTTTCAAGCAGCAGGTGGTGAGTTTGATCCCCAGCACTGCTGGTGCCAGAGCACTCTCTCGCTCCCCCGCCCCCAGCTCTCATGTTAGTAAGTCAAAATATAATAATACTGATCCCACAAGAAGTCAAAGGACCCCAGTTCTAAGCTATTGCTTTAAAAAAAAAAAAAGCTATTGCTTTTCACTTCTAGGGAGTTGGGCAGTAGCGCAGCTGGTTAAGTGCACGTGGTGCAAAGTGCAAGGACCGGCTTAAGGATCCCGGGTCGAGCCCCCGGCTCCTCACCTGCAGGGGAGTCGCTTCACAGGTGGTGAGGCAGGCCTGCAGGTGGCTCTCTGTCTCTTCCCTCTCTATGTCCCCCTCAATAATTATTTTTTTAATTAAAAAAAAAAATCAAAGTATTGGGAGTCAGGCAGTAGCGCAGTGGGTTAAGCACACATGGCGCAAAGCGCAAGGAGCAGCATAAGGATCCCGGTTCGAGCCCCCGGCTCCCCACCTGCAGGGGAGTCGCTTCACAGGCGGAGAAGCAGGTCTCCCAGTGTCTGTCTTTCTCTCCGCCTCTCTGTCCTATCTAACAAGAACATCAATAACAACAATAATAACTACGACAACAATGAAAAAAAAAACACAAAAAAGGCAACAAAAGGGAAAACAAATAAATAAATATTTAAAAACTTACAAAAAAAAAAAAAAAAACACAACAAATATAACCAACGTACCTGTGCTGACATGGGAGGGGGTGCAGCTTTGTCCCCATCGTCACCTCTCATAACTGGTCGATTCAATACAATGCCGGTCTACAAATGAGGAAGGGCTCTGGGTCAGTTCAATAAGAGCTGTCCCACTCAACCATCATCCCTCCCATCCATTCCACAAAATTCACACACAGCTGGGCACTAAAGATGATCAATGTGTTGAAGCAATGACAACCCAGCAGGTAAAGACAAAAACTAGACAAAAACCAAGCAAGTTCTTTTCCGCGGTGCCCAAGCACACAAAGAAGGAAGATAGTGGGACCAGGAAGGGTCACCGGGCACACACAGCACCACACACACATACCAGCATATGCTCTGGTTCTCTTCTCCTTCCCTCTTTGATAGAGAGTGAGAGAAATAACGAAAAGAGAACACCTGCAACACTGCTCCACCGCTTATGAAGCTTCCCCTGCAGCTGGGGGGGGACCTGGGGCTTGAACCCATCTTCATGCCTGGCAACGTGTGTGCTTCATCGAGTGTGCCACCAGCCGCTCCACCCCCCCTAACTCATAAGTTTATTGTCTTGGTAAGTAAATAAGTCTTTCTTAAAAATGAAGACTCATGGGGGAAACAAAACAAGACAGAAAAAAACAAAAGAAAAAGAAAAAGAAGGGAGGGGGAGGGTCCATAAAACCTTGCCCGAGAGGCTCGGCCCAAAGGTGCCAAGTCTGCCATTCTGCCACCACCACTGACCTGGCGGGTGTAGGTCTGCAGCCGCTCTACCAGCTCCTCACGACTCCCTGCTGGGCAGAGCGAAGGACAAACGCGGTAAGCTGGGCCCACCAGCAGCCGGGCCCCCGCAGTCCTCCGCCCCCCACCCCCGGGTCTCCGGGGTAACCAGGCTCCGCTTTCCGCAGGCCTAGGCCGCCCGCTCTTGATCTCCCCTGCGCCTCACCTTGGATCGGAGCTCCAATCTCTGCCAACTTGGCCTGAAGCTCCTGGGCAGCCCAAGCTCCATAGTGCCCAGGGGGTGGAGGCGGCGGCAACTGCAACTCTCCTTTCGGGGGTTCAGGATGCTCGGCCGCCATTTTGGCCGCGGGAAGACGCGCGACCAATCCGGAAACACCGGCCGGCCTTAGGGGCCCGCTTCCGGTGGCGCCTTACGTCACGTCCGCTCGAGACCCGGAAGGCCCACCCCCTTGGCGGCCATAGAGTCACGTGACGCCACGGCCGCGCCCCTTCGCCTGGTCGCAAGGCCTTCTGGGAGTTGTAGTAAGAGGGTCTTTTGTCTTTTGCCAGTCGGTTCCAAAGAGGAGAGCCCGGCCCGGCCCGGCCCGGCCACCGCAACGCGAACTGGGAGCTGGCACGGAGGCGGGGCTTCGGCGAAAGCTGGTCCCGCCCGGGGGCCGTGCTTCCTACATCTCCCCTGCTTCGGGAGCGCGGATCTGGCCGCCTGCACTGCAGCTCCCAAGCCCCGGGAGACCCTGAGTGGCCCCTTCCCCAGTGTTGCGGGTGGAGCGGGAGGCTGCAGCGAGGTGTGCGCGGTGAAACAGTCTCTGATTGTCTGCCCGCCCACCCGCGGGTGAATAGGCTGAAAAGGCGATCGTCGGCCTCCAGCTGCGGCCTGGGGGCAGGGCGAGCTGGCCCCTCCACCCCACCTGGGAACTTCCACACGTAACAAATCCAGACTCCTACCATTTGCTTTTTTAAAATTATTTTTACTTATTGCATAGAGATAGCCAGAAATTGAGAGAGAGAAGCAAGACAAAGAGGAGGACTGGGGTGGGTGGGTGGGGAGAGTACAGGTCCAAGGAGGATGACAGAGGACCTAGTGGGGGTTGTATTGTTATATGGAGAACTGGGAAATGTTATGCATGTACAAACTATTGTACTTACTGTTGAATGTAAAACATTAATTCCCCAATTAAAAAAAAAAAAAAAAAGGAGGAGGAGAAAGACAAAGAGACACCTGCAGCCTTGCTTCACCACTCGCAAAGCTTTCCCCCGGCAGGTGGGGATAGGGGCTCGAACCTGGGTGCTTGCACATTGAGCACTCAACCAGGTGCGTCACCACCCGCCTCCCCACCACCATCACCATTTGCTTTTGGGTCTTTTTATTTTTTTATTCTTTTTATTTATTCTTTTTATATATTTATTCTTTTTTATTCTTTTTATATATTTTTCTATATTTATTGGGTAGAGACAGAAATTAAGAGGAAAGAGGGGAGAAACACCAAATTAAGAGGAAAGGGGGGGAACACCTGCAGCCCTGCTTCACCACTTGCAAAGCTTTCCCCCCGCAGGTGAGGACCAGGGTCTTGAACTAGGGCCCTTGCGCACTGTAACATGTGCGCTCAACCAGTGCGCCACCACCCTTAAGTCTTTCTTGTCCCTTTCACCCCACTTCTCATTCCTCCAAATAGGATCCCAATCTCCTAAAAATGCCCACTAAGTGACTGCTGGACGGAAAATGGAACAATCTTTTTCCCGTGACAGAAATTGCAAATTTAGTCTCACAAATAAACTCGAGACCAACCAACCAGAGGGAGGGAAGGAGGGAAGGAGGGAAGGGTCGATGCCTCGTCTCCCCGCCTCAGCCTCCAGGTGCCTTTGTCAACTCTCTGACAGCCAGATTAAAGAGAATGTTTGTTGTTGGGCATGAGAATGTGAGGCAACTCAAGCAGAATGGTCTCATTACCCCCCACACCCACACCCTTTAGATCTCTCCAGAGAAGTAGCCAGGAGCAGAGAGAAAGAAAGTGGGTGAATCAGGTAGACAGAAGGACAAAGGGCAAAGGAAGTACCTGAGAAGCTTCATGCCTGCCCAGATCTTGACCCTCCCCATCTCCTCTGAGAATGGCAGGAGGAGGGACACTCAGAGAAGAAGTCCAGCCCAGAGAGAAGAGAAGAAAAGACAATGCTATACTTCCCCCCACTCAGGTCAAACCACTCAGGCAGAATCACCCCTGATCAAAAGAAATCCCTTCCCGCTCCAGTTAACCAGACGCCTGGCAGGTCAGCCGAGGCCAGAGTTGGAAGGAGACGGGTCTCTGAGGCCAGATAAGCCAAGGTTGAAGGGACAAGCCAAGTGGGGCTTATTTTATCATTAACAGTTTTAAGACTCAGGCCGGTTAGATCCTCCCTCACTCATTGAACAGAGGAGAAGACTGCAGGGCAGAGAGAAGCCCCGTTCCCTGGAGGTCAATCTGGGACCACCAGCCATTCTCCCGATTCTGAGTCCCCATCCCCCTATACTTTATAAAGACCATTTAGGGTCCCAGATGTGGCCGTACAGTGAGAATAGCACTGGACTTGGAAGTATGAGGCCCCAAGTTTGATACCTGACAGCCCACGTGCCAAAGTCGTGCTGTGATGTTTTTTCCCCTTTCTTCTTATCCCAGATTAATAAATAAATAAAACAGGGAGTCGGGCAGTAGTGCAAGTGGCGCAAAGTGCAAGGACCCGCTTAAGGATCCCGGTTTGAGCCCCCAGCTCCCCACCTGCAGGGGAGTCGCTTGATAGGCGGTGAAGCAGGTCTGCAGGTGTCTGTCTTTCTCTCCCCCTCTCTGTCTTCCCCTCCTCTCTCCATTTCTCTCTGTCCTAGCCAACAATGACAACATCAATAACAACAACAATAATAACTACAACAATAAAATAAGAGCAACAAAAGGAAATAAATAAAAAATATATTTTAATATATTTTTTAAAATATTTATTTATTTATCCCCTTTTGTTGCCCTTGTTGTTTTCTTGTTGTAGTTATTGTTGTTGTCGTCGTTGTTGAATAGGACAGAGAGAAATGGAGAGAGATGGGGGAAGACAGAGAGAGGGAGAGAAAGATAGACACCTGCAGACCTGCTTCACCACTTGTGAAGTGACTCCCCTGCAGGTGGGGGGCTGGGGGCTCGAACCAGGATCCTTACGCCGGTCCTTGCGCTTTGTGCCACCTGCGCTTAACCCGCTGCGCTACAGCCTGACTCCCATAAAATATTTTTTTAAAAAGATCCTCAAAGGGGGGTCGGGAGGTAGCACAGCAAGTTAAGCACATGTGGCACAAAGCGCAAGGACTGGAGGAAGGATCCCAGTTCAAGCCCTCGGCTCCCCACCTGCAGGGGAGTTGCTTCACTGAAAGTGAAGCAGGTCTGTAGGTGTCTGTCTTTCTCTCACCCTCTCTGTCTCCCTTCCTCTCTTGATTTCTCTCTGTCCTATCCAACAACAACAATAATAATGACAACAACAAGGGTAACAACAAGGGCCAAAAAAATGGGAAAAATGGCCTCAGGAGCAGTGGATTCGTAGTGCAGGCACCTAGCCCCAGCGATAACCCTGGAGGGGGGAAAAAAATCTTCAAAGAGGCCAGATGGTGGCACACTTGGTTAAGTGTGCACGTTACAATGCACAAGGACCCAGGGTTTGAGTCCCCGGTCCCCACCTGCAGGTAGAAAGCTTTGTGAGTGTTGAAGCAGTGCTACAGGTGTCTCTCTGTCTCTCTTCCTCCCTATCTCCCCCTTCCCTCTCAATTTCTGGCTGTCTTTATCTAATAAATAAATACAGATTAAAAATGAAAAATAAGTGGTCCAGGAGGTGGCGCAGTGATAAGGCTTTGGACTCTAAAGCCTGAAGTCCTGAGTTCAATCCTCGGCAGCACATGTACCAGAGTGATGCCTGGTTCTTTCTCTCTCCTCCTTATCTTTCTCATAAATAAATAAATAAATAAATAAATAAATATTTTTTTTAAAAGAAGGCAATAGATAATTGTTATTAAAAAATAATAAAAAAAATTAAAAGATCTTCAAAAAAGTGCTGTGTGTGTCTGTGTTGGAAGGGAATCAGTCCCTTCCAGTCCCAGCTCCCAGGACCCTTGCCAAGCCAGTCCAAAAGAAGGGAAAGCAGGGCCACCGGAAATCCAGAGCTAAAGGGGGTCTCTCCATAACTGTGGTGACTTAAGGGGGTGGGTACTATTGCCCACCTCCCAGGAAGTAGGAGGTGGGAGGCAAAAGGCAGCAGACAATCCAGGACTCTTCCACAGGAGCACAAGAGTTCACACAGAGCCTCCACGGTCCGTCTCAGAACCATTCCCTGTGGCAGAGCTGACAGCTGCAGGCTCAGGGGCTGAAGGGCAGAGCCCGGCTGAGCCCGGCTGCCCTAGCTCCAGAAGCAAGGGGCTTGAGCAGGTGTCCCCGGCAGGTGCCAGTGGCTCTGGGTCCTGGTGGAGAGGAGTGGGTGCAGATCAGGGCGCTGTTCCCTGGGGCTGGACAGCAAGGAACCCCCAGGGGTGTGAGGCCAGGAGCTGGGGGGCAGAAGCTCCCCTGAAGCAGGTGGGAAGCCAAGGAGGGGAACCCGGGAAGGTTCCTGCAAAAGGACCAGCGTCTCTGATCCCCCAGCGACAGGGCCTTCCAGCCAGAGGAGGGAGGAGGATCCTGGGCCCAGGAAAGCCCCGCGAGGCAGAAGATGCAGACCCCTTCGGGATTGAGTGGCCTTCTGCCCAGTGAGGGGCAGGAGTGGCCACCAGGTGTTGGGATGGTGAACCTGGCTGCCGGGGGGGCGGGGGACGGGATGGCTGGGAGAGGCGATGCCCGCGTGGGACGAGCCGGGCAGCGGGCCGAGCAGGCTGTGCCCCCCTCCCCTTCCCCTGCCGGCCCCCGCCCGCGCCCCGCCTCCGCCTCCGGTGTGGCGCGATGGGGGGCGGGCGGCGGGCAGAGCCCGGGGAAGCGGAGCCGCGCGGACGCCGCCACCTGATCCCGTCCCGGCGGGTGCAGGCGGCGGACACTGGGCGCCCTCGGACCCGCGGCCAGTTCCCAGGCCAAGGGTGGCAGGTATCGGCGACCACCGGCTGGAAGGCCGAACCCGCGGGGCGTGAGTACTGCAGTGGCCCGCCCGGGATGGGGGCGAGGGCTGGTGGGGGTTGGGGGCACAGCCTGGGGAGCTGGTGGCGGGGCGCAGTGCCCCCACAGCTCGGGCCAGCCGGGGCATCTGGCCTGTGCCCTCCGGGGCCCCATCACCGTGAACAGCTATAGTGGGGCTGGAGGTGGGTGGGATGAAATAGAGGGAGTGGGGGCTGGGGATCGGCAGTGAGGGAGACAGAAGAATTGGAGGCAGGGGTGGCCTGGAGGCGGGTGACAGGGCGAGAGCAGTGAGCGGCGAGGGACGTAGGTACTGGATCTCCTGGGCCACAGCCCCGGGACCCCTGGCCGGCCTCTGCCTCTCGGATGCCCGGGCAGTCTCTCCAGTATCCGGCTGTGCTATCCGCAGGGGTCCACCGTGTCAGGTCCCTTGGGGCCAGGCTAGAGCACCCAGGCATGGGTGTCAGCTCCTGGGAGAGAGCAGATGGGATGGGAGTGGGTGGCATCCAGGCCACTTGTCCCAGCCCCGGCAGCTGTGCCAGTTCTGTTCTGTTCCCAAGAGAACGGAAAGCAATTTGCACAACCCTGGGGGAGAGCATTGGCACTGAAATTAGCACCGGTGATGAGATGAGGCCAGGCGCCCCCACCTGCCTGACTTGGGGAGACCCATCGCATAGAGGGCAGGAGCCGGGCCCCAGCTCACCCATAGCAGTTGGGGGGTGGGGGTGGGGGAACCCACTCCTGGGCGCCTGCGCTCTGCATCAGGAGAGGGGATCTGTGCTCCAGTGTCCCAGAAGCTCCCCACCCTGGGGCCTGGAATGTTCAGGACACCTGGGTCTGCTGAGAAGCAGCCAAGCAGGTGGGGGGTGGAGAGTGGGGCCGGGAGCCCAGCCGTCCCAGAGAGAACTCAGAAGTGGACCAGGCTGCCCCAGAAGAGTCGCTTTCACTGGTGTCCACAGCTGCACTGGGACCCAGATCCCCTCTCCTGTCTGCTGTTCTCATTCTCCTATCAATTCACACAGGACCCCCGGTTTCTAAAGCTGCCAGAAGGACCCCCAAGGGGCCACGAGAGAACTACCTTAACTGGCAGCCAGGCCTTGTGGGGGGGTGGGGGCTAGGGGGGAGGGAGTGACTTGCTTATAAGAGCCCAAGACAAGGGTCTTGCTGGGAAAGGACGGGTTTGGGGTACTGGTGCCAAGCTTGGAGAAATGCGGAGCTCTACCCCTGTGACAACAATCCTGTAAGCTGGCATTTGGAAGCTGAAATAAAGAAAAGTGTGTGTGAAGGTAGGGGGCGGGCAGCGGTGCACCCAGTTAATCACACACAGTACTAAGTGAAAGGACACGTGCAAGGATCTGGGTTCCAGCCCCCGGCTCCCCACCTGCAGGGGAGACACTTCACAAGCTGTGAAGCAGGTCTGCAGGTGTCTATCGTTCTATGTCTCTCTCTGTCTCTATCTCTATCTCCCCTCCTCTCTGAGGACTAGGCAGTGGAGAAGGTGTATGTCCCATCTGCCCCACCCAGGCTAAGCCAGCCCTCCTATGTCCCAGCAACCCTGGAAAAGATGGGAGCCATGGTCTGGGAGGCAACACAGTGGATATAGTGTTGGACTTTCAAGCATGAGGTCCCAAGTTCCATTCCCGGCAGCACATGTACCAGAGTGATGTCTGCCTTTTTCTCTCTCTCCTCCTATCCCTCTCATTAATAAATAAATGAAATATTGGGGGCCGGGAGGTAGCACAGAGGGTTAAGCACACATGGTATAAAGTGCAAGGACCGGGAGTCGGGCGGTAGCGCAGTGAGTTAAGCGCACATGGCACAAAGCACAAGGACCGGGTGGAAGAATCCCCCGGTTTGAACCCCCGGCTCCCCACCCTGCAGGGGAGTCGCTTCACAAGTGGTGAAGCAGGTCTGCAGGTGTCTATCTTTCTCTCCCCCTCTCTGTCTTCCCCTCCTCTCTCCATTTCTCTCTGTCCTATCCAACAATGATGACAACAACACCAGTAATAACTACAACAATAAAAAAACAACAAGGGCAACAAAAGGAAAAATAAATACAATTTTTTAAATTAAAAATAAAGTGCAAGGACCATTGTAAGGATCCCAGTTCAAGACCCTGGCTCCCCACCTGCAGGGGGGTCGCTTCTCAAGCAGTGAGGCAGGTCTGCGGGTGTCTCTTTCTCTCCTCCTCTCTGTTTTCCCCTCCTCTCTCCATTTCTCTCTGTCCTAACAGTGACATAAATAACAACAATAATAACTACAACACTAATAAAAAAACCAAAAGGGAAAAAGTAAATAAATATTAAAAATTAAAAAAAAAAAAGAATTAGAAAAAAAAGGAGGGGGAAGACCATAAAGAGTGGAATGATGAGTGGAGCTCATCATTCAGGCACTGAACTCCAGTAATGACCCTGGTTGGTGGCAAGAGAGCTTGAGAAGGCAAGGTTTGGTTTTGCCCTTGGTTGCCCTCTGGCTGCACCCGTCACCCCTTGGCTCCAGGCAGATTAAGTCTGTCTGCAGGCTGCTGGAGCAATCCTGGAGAGAAGGGAAAAGACACCTTTCCACACAAACAGGTTTGAATGTAATCCAGGACCCAAGGGGAGCGGGTAGGTGGAGAAGAGGGATGTGAGCTGAGCCCAGGCCCCGGGGAGAGCCGATGGCCAAGAGTCTCCCCATTACCACAACCCTCCGGGGGCCTGGGTGTCCTAGTTCCACATACATGCACAAGCCCAGAATGTTCTGGGCTGCCCCTCCACTCGAAAAGGGTGTACAAGGAATGCAGAGGTAGGGGTCCCGGGAAGGAGATACCTATCACAGGCAGGCCGGGGACAGGCATAGTGGCTGAAGTTGGCCTTCTACTAATGCTGCCAGGGCCCAGCTGCCCTGGAGCTCAGACATTCACGCGGGGACAGGTGACTGGCTCACCTGCTCCCGGAGTCTCAGTCCCCCTCAGTCCTCCTGCAGCCCAGAGTCCTTTCAGCATCTGCTCAATGTGATCAGTTGCTGTTGAAAGACATGAACTTGGAACCCAGGAGGGCAGGTCTGAATCCCGACTCTATTAACGCCAGCTGTGTGGCCACCACCACCGAGTGACCCCATCACCGGGAGCCTGGGTGCGTGTGCAAAATGAGACGAACACCTGTGCTCGGGTCCCAGTCACTGCAGGATCCAGCGCACAGTGGAAGGAGACATAGTAACCCGCGGTATCGACTCCTCTCCTGTGCCAGCAGCTCAGGAGATAGAAGGCCCAAGCAGTGTCTCTGAAAAGCTCGGTTTCTGGGGATAAAGTTCAACCCTTGTCTGAAGCAATCAGGCAAGGCAGCCTGGGGGACGGGGAATCTTGAATACAGTCTTCAGTGCTCTGAGCCCACCCGTGGTGAGAAAGCAGGTGTCCTGGGGAGACCGATCCCAGTGGCCACAGGACAAAGCACGAATTGGGGGCAGGCAGTGAAGCAGAGACAGGGCTCTGGCGAGGGAGCGGCCACAGGCTGAAGGGCTGGCGGCACCCCAGGACCTGTAATTCCACCCAAGCCCCAGTTATCTGGAACAGTGTGGAGATAGGGTCCTGGTAACCGGAGGGAGGAATTTGATCTTCGTGGCCTCTCAGCTCACCTCACCCCTGCAGTTCTCTTCTGCAGCAGTCCCGCTAGGGCCCAGAGCCCCACGGCACCGCTGCGAACCTGTTTGCCTCCTTCTCCTGCCAGGCTTCTCGGCCACGCTGGCCCTGCTACCAGAGCCCCAAGAGCCCCCATGAGTGCCGGCCAAGGGAGTCCTGGGTAGCGAGGCCCTGGCTGGTCCAGGGCTGGGAGCTCCACATGCCACCCCTGCTGCAGCGCCTGCAGCAGGCCACTAAGATGATGAGCCGGAGGAAGGTCCTGCTGCTGGTGCTCGGGTGCGGCGCCGTGAGCCTCCTCATCCACCAGGGGGCGCAGCTCAGCTGGTAAGGGGGCGGGGCTCCGGGCGGGGCGGGCGCGTGCCTCCTGCAGGCAGGTGACAGGTGACCTGGACCTGGGCATCGCTTTCTCTATCCTTGCACCTGCTGGAAGAGCTGTCCTCTACTGGGCCTTGCTCCTCCTGCCTTCCATTCTGCAAGTGATTTCCATACGTTCATTTATCTACTGCAGAGCTGGGCCTGGCACGTGCCCATCTGGACTGACATTTTATTCAGATAGAAGGACACAGAGAGGGAGAGACAGCACAGCACTGCTCCACCATTCATGGAGCTTCCCCTGGTGCTATGGTGCTTCTGTGTGCCGCCAGGGCTCGATCCCTACTAGCTGAGCTGGCTCCCAGCTCTGCTTCCCTCCTTCTCTTTCTCCCTGTCCTCCTTTTAATCATGTGTAAGTTCACCGCTCTGGGCCCCTTTTTGATTTAGATAGAGAGATATAGGGAAGGACAGACACCCCACAGTGGAGCTTCCTCCATGCCACAGCACATCCCATGTGGTATCAAGGTTCAAACCTGGGCACTGTGTAGGGTAAGGCAGATCACTTATTGAGTGAGCTATTGTTTTTGTTCTCCCAGGGCCATATATATATATATATATATATGTATGTATGTATGTATTGCCACCACAGTTATCACTAGTAGCACTATAAATCCAACACTCCTGGGGGCCACTTATTCCTTTTATTTCCTATTTTGTTTGATAAGAGAGAGATCTCAAGAGGGGAAGGGGAGATAGAGAGGGAGAGAGAAAGATAAGACACCTGCAGACCTGATTTGCTGCTTGTGAGCACCTGCCCCCTGCAGGTGGGGAGTAGGGCTTGAACCTGAGTCCTTGTGCATGATAATGTGTGTGTTCAACCAGCCTATTATCTGTTTTTTATACAATTATATCATATAGGATTGTATAATCATGTGAACACGTAAAGCAGCACAATGTAGATACTTTTTTAAAAATTGCTTTTTAAAATTTATTTATTTATTTATTTATTTATTTATTTATTTGAAAAATAGGAGAAGAAGACAGAACCAGGTATCATTCTGGTACATGTGCTGCTGGGAATTGAACTTGAGACCTCATGCTTGAGAGTCCAGTACTTTAGCCACTCTGCCATCTCCCAGACCACTAAAATTATTTTAATATTTATTTATTTTCCCCTTTGTTGCCCTTGTTTTTTATTGTTGTAGTTATTATTGTTGTTCTTGATGTCATTGTTGTTGGATAGGACAGAGAGAAATGGAGAGAGGAGGGGAGGACGGGGGGGGAGAGAAAGACAGACACCTGCAGACCTGCTTCACCACCTGTGAAGCGACTCCCCTGTAGCTTGGGAGCTGGGGGCTTGAGCTGGGATCCTTATGCCGGTCCTTGCACTTTGCACCACTTGCGCTTAACCCGATGCGCTACCGCCCGACTCCCATTGTTTTTTAAATAGAAGGATGAAGGAAGGGAGGTGGGGAGAGGGAAGGAAACACTACAGCACTGCTCTCCTGTTGGTGAAGCTTTCTGTCTCTCTGGCTCTGCATGTGGTGACCAGAGCTCAGACCCAGGCCGTCATCCTGTGCTCAGCTGGGTGAACTGCCCCCAACTCGATTTTTGCATCTTTAAAGTGGGACTCCTCAAGGACTCCAGTGGTGTTTGTCCTTGTGTTAGGTATTTGTGTCTGTACCCAGATGCCCTCAAAACCTAGCAGCTGGTAGCATCCAGCTCCCAAGGTCTCAGGGCTGGAGGGTCAGAAGCCCCGTTGTGGCTGAGTGGGTACCCCAACTTGCCGGCAATCCAGGAGCTGCTAGGGGTGCAGTCTCATCTGAAGGTTTGACTGGGAGAGCTCCCCCAGAACACACTCATATGGGTGCTACCTGACTCGAGTTCTTCAAACAGGCTGGTGGCCTCATGGCCATTTCCCTGGGGGATGTCACCATGGGGTACCTTCCCTTTGGCCTGCTCACACCATGGTGACTGGCTCCCCACTGCCCGAATTATCCTGGAGAGAAAGACATCAAGAGGACAGCCCTGGCCTTTCTCATAAAGCAACCTCAGAAGTGAGGTCCTGTTATTCTACTCTATTCTTGCTTTTTTGTACTGGGTAATGTATCCAGGTCCTCACATCGAAGCAGTACTTCTAGCTGGCTTTATTGTCATCTCTGAGGCTTAACCATTCCAGGTTGACTGGTTTTTTTTTAAAAAAAAACAACTTTAAAAATATTTATTTATTCTCTTTTGTTGCCCCTGTTGTTTTACTGTTGCAGTTATTATTGTTGTTGTTATTGATGTTGTCATTGTTAGATAGGACAGATAGAAATGGAGAGAGGAGGGGAAGACAGAGAGGGGGAGAGAAAAGACAGACACCTGCAGACCTGCTTCACTGCCTGGGAAGTGACTCCCCTGCAGGTGGGGAGCCACAGGCTCTGCAGGGGACGGGGTGAGAGGTACCCTATTCTGCTTCTCCCAGACATCAGTGAGTCCCACCGAGAATCCTGGGTGGCAATCACCGAGACTCAACTAAGGGGCCTCCTCCCAGTGGGTAGCGCCCCAGGTGGTGTGCTCTCTGCCCCACCCCACCATCCTGGGTGTCCAGGGAGACTCCTCTGACCTCCCTCTCCCTGCAGGTACCCCAAGCTCTTCCCTGCCAGCTGCCCGCCCCCACGGGCCTCGCCAGTGCGCCCCAAGCACCTGACGGTGGCCTTCCTGAAGACACACAAGACGGCGGGCACCACGGTGCAGAACATCCTGTTCCGCTTCGCCGAGCGCCACAACCTGACCGTGGCGCTGCCGCACCCCAGCTGCGAACACCAGTTCTGCTACCCGCGCAACTTCTCGGGGCGCTTCGTGCACCCGGCCACGCGGCCCCCGCATGTGCTGGCCAGCCACCTGCGCTTCGACCGCCAGGAGCTGGCGCGCCTCATGCCGCCCGGCACCATCTATGTCACCATCCTGCGGGAGCCCGCTGCCATGTTCGAGTCCCTCTTCAGCTACTACAACCAGTACTGCCCGGCCTTCCGCCGGGTGCCCAACGCCTCACTAGAGGCCTTCCTGCGCCAGCCTGAGGCCTATTACCGCGCGGGCGAGCACTTCGCCATGTTCGCGCACAACACGCTGGCCTACGACCTGGGCGGTGACAACGAGCGCGGCCCCGACTCCACCTACCTGGCCAGTCTCATCCGCCAGGTGGGTGACCCCCCAACCCGCCTGCCTGGGGGTGGGGGGAACCGCCGCCCGGTGTGAGACCCCTCCCCTGTCTACTTCCCTGGGTCCTCCAGCAGGTGTGTGACTCTGCCTCTCTCTGCCTACCTGGGGGCCACCTCTGCCAGGTGTGAGACCCCTCCCCTGTCTACCTCCCAGGGTCCTCCAGCAGGTGTGTGACTCTGCCTACCTGGCCTCCTCTGCCAAGTATGAGCCTGACCCACCCACCTGGCCAGTTTCATCTGCCAGATATGAGAGCCTGACCTGCATTGGGTCTACTTAGGGGGCCACTTCTGCCAGGTGTGAAACCTCCAACCCTGCCTACCTGATGGGGTCCTCCAGCAGGTGTGACCCCCCCCACTCTGCCCACCTGGGGAGCCACCTCCACCAGGTGTGAGACCCTGACTCCATCTACCTGGCCAGTCTCATCTGCCAGGTGGGTGACCCCGCCGACTCCACCTGCCTGGGGGGCCTCCTCAGCCAGGTGTGAGACTCCAACCATGCCTTTCCTCATGGGGTCCTCCAGCAGGTGTGCGACCCTGCCTCTCTCCGCCTACCTGGGGGGGCCTCCTCAGCCAGGTGTGAGAACACAGCCCTCCCTGATGGGGCGCTCCAGCAAGCATGTGACGCTGTCTCTGTCTACCGGGCAGGCCTCCTCCACTAGGTGTGTGGCTGGGAGCAGGGCTCCGGCTGACTCGCCAAGTAGTTACCGGAAACAAGGGGCCCAGTCTGGGTTGGGCCATGTGTGCGACCCAGGTTCAAGTCCAGCTTCCACTGCATGAGAGGAAGTTTCAGTGCTGAGGTATCTTTTTTTTTTTTTAATATTTATTTATTTATTCCCTTTTGTTGCCCTTGCTGTTTTATTGTTGTAGTCATTATTGATGTCGTTGTTGTTGGATAGGACAGAGAGAAATGGAGAGAGGAGGGGAAGACAGAGAGGGGGAGAGAAAGACAGACACCTGCAGGCCTGCTTCACCGCCTGTGAAGCGACCCCCCTGCAGGTGAGGAGCCGGGGGCTCGAACCAGGATCCTTACGCCGGTCTTTGCTCTTTGCACCGCCTGCGCTTAATCCGCTGTGCTACCGCCCGACTCCCCTTGTTTTGCTTTTTAACCAGAACACTGCTCAGTTCTGGCTGATGGCTGTGCCTGGGTTTGAATCTGGGACGTCTTAGGTCCTATGCATGCAGACCTGCTGTGTTTCTGCTGGATGAAGCCATCCCCACAGATTGGGGCTTTAGTGTTTTTCTTAGTCCTGTCCCTCCCATTGTCTGGGACTTAGCAGTCCATAGCAGCCGGGCTGTTTTGGCCTCACTGGTAGAGATGCTGGGGGAGCAGCTGGAGCAGTTCAGGACTTTCTCTCAGGTTGTCTTGTCTTGGGACCCATCTTGGCTTCACAGGGGCCCTTATGCCAGCCAGCTGCATGCTGCCATCTTACGTCGCTGTCTCCACCCATGGCCTCCTACCCTCCCCCATCACTGTCACTGAGTCAGACTGTCAAAGTCAGTATCTCTCACTCACCTGAAGGCCAGTTAACCAAGAGATGAGATTTATTTTTGCTTTTGCTGCTAGGGTTTTGCTGGGGCGTTGTGTTTGCACAATTCTACCACTCCTTGCAGTCTTTTTCTTTTGCTTTTTAATTTCAGGTCCCTATAAGACAAATAAATAAGAAGGGGGCTGGAGATAGTTCACTTGGTAGAGTGCACACTTCACCATGGGCCAAAACCAAGGCTCAAGTTCCTGGCCACCACATGGGAGCACCATGCAAAGGAAAGGCTTCACAATATGTAGAGAGATGCTTTCTCTCTCTCTCCCTCTCTATCTCTCACTTTTTAAAAAATATTTATTTCCTTTTTGTTGCCCTTGTTTTATTGTTTTAGTATTA
Source organism: Erinaceus europaeus (assembly GCF_950295315.1). Taxonomy (NCBI): domain Eukaryota; kingdom Metazoa; phylum Chordata; class Mammalia; order Eulipotyphla; family Erinaceidae; genus Erinaceus; species Erinaceus europaeus. The sequence goes on from NC_080178.1 coordinate 3,409,350, forward strand.
TTGTTGTCATCATCGTTGGATAGGACAGAGAGAAATGGAGAGAGGAAGGGAAGACAGACAGGAGGAGAGAAAGACAGACACCTGCAGACCTGCTTCACCGCCTGTGAAGTAATTTCCCTGCAGGTGGGGAGCCGGGGACTCGAACCCGGATCCTCTTGCCGGTCCTTGCGCTTCGCGCCAAGTGTGCTTAACCGGCTGCGCTACCGTCCGACTCCCTCTATCTCACTTTATACCTAGGGGGGGAAAATAGTCAGCCAGCAGCGATGGAATTGTGTTGGCACAAAGCCCCAGCAATGCCCTGATGGCAAAAGGGAAAAAAAAAAAAAGAAAAAAGAAAGAAAAAAAAAAGGAAAAGGGGGGAGAAGGAAGAAAGAAAAAAACATATTTATAGCTGAGGCTGGCACAGTGAATAAAGTTTGGCCTCTCAAGCATGAGGTCCAAAGTTGGGTCCCTGGCATCGCGTGTGCCAGAGTGATGCTCCGCTTCTCTCTCTCTCTCCTCGCTTTCTCCTTAATAAATAAGCGGTAAGAATATAGTAAGAATTAGTCTACCTAGTACAATGTCACAGGCGCAGGGAGAGACACCAGGGCAGCACTCTGGTGCACGAGGCGCCGCCGCAGTCGGCACCGGGAGCCCGGGGCGCGCAAGGGGCCGTGGGTCCGGCCTTGCTTTGGCCGCAAAGGCCCCGGGGCAGCCGCTCACCGGCGTCTCTGCCCGGCAGGTGGAGGAGGTGTTCTCGCTGGTCATGATCGCCGAGTACTTCGACGAGTCGCTGGTGCTGCTGCGCCGCCTGCTGGCCTGGGACCTGGACGACGTGCTGTACGCCAAGCTCAACGCGCGCGCCGCGGGTTCGCGCCTGGCCCTGCCCGCAGCGCTGGCGCGGGCTGCGCGCGCCTGGAACGCGCTGGACGCGGGGCTGTACGCGCACTTCAACGCCAGCTTCTGGCGCCGCGTGGCGCGCGCGGGCCGCGGGTGCGTGGAGCGGGAGGCGCGGGAGCTGCGCGCCGCCCGGGAGCGCCTGCTGCGCCGCTGCTTCGGGGAGCGCCCGGCGCTGCGCCCCGCCGCACAGATCCGCACCCGGCAGCTGCAGCCCTGGCAGCCCAGCCGCAAGGTGGCCATCCTGGGCTACGACCTGCCCCGCGGCGGCGCGGGCGCGGCCACCGACGCCTGCCTCAAGCTGGCCATGCCCGAGGTGCAGTACTCCAGCTACCTGCTGCGCAAGCAGAAGCGGCGGGGCGGGGCGCGCCCCCGGCCCGAGCCCGCGCCCGCACCCGAAGACCCGCCGCCGCGGCCCATCCGCGCGCTGCCCCGCGCCGCCCCTGGCGCCTGAGCGCCCCGGATCCGGGGCCCCGCTCGATCCGGGCCTGAGCCCTTCGGAACCCCCCCGCCCTCCGCCTCTCTCACGGGACTGAGCCCCCCTGGCCCTCGTCACTTCCAAGTGGGTGATCCCAGTCCTTGGAGCCGGGAAAGGCTGCTCTGCCCCGTGGCCTGCCGGGTTCTCACGCTGCCCCCTCTGCTCCCCCGCCCCCCAGCGGCCAGGGGCGCCCCCACACCTTCTGTCTTCCAGGGTCCACCGTCCCCGTCAGCCTGAGCTGCTCCTGGACCCCCTAGAACCAAGAGTTCTTGGGCTGGGCTTTTAGTTTTTGGTTGTTTTTCTTATTTGTAATAAAATATCTTTTCAAGGTGCGCGATGTTGGTCATCATGGAAAGACAGGGGCCTTAGCTTTAAGCAGGAGGACGTCGTCTGTGCTCTACACACACACACACACACACACACACACACACACACACACACATATGCACATATCTAGGCCGGAGGGCGCTGTCTCTGCTCTACACACACGCACACCTAAGAAGGACACTGTCTCTGCTGTACACACACATACACACTTGCACACACACGTGCGCGCACACATACACACACATGCACACAAATCTAGGCCGGAGGACGCCGTCTCTGCTCTACACATACGCACACACACGCATGCACACACACGCACACCTAGGCAGGAGGACGCGTCTCTGCTCTACACACACGTACACACACACACACGCACACCTAGGCAGGAGGACGCCGTCTCTGCTCTACACACACACGCACACACACACACACACCTAGGCAGGAGGACGCGTCTCTGCTCTACACACACGTACACACACACACACGCACACCTAGGCAGGAGGACGCCGTCTCTGCTCTACACACACACGCACACACACACACACACCTAGGCAGGAGGACGCCGTCTCTGCTCTACACACACACACGCACACACGCACACACGCACACACACACACCTAGGCAGGAGGACGCTGTCTCTGCTCTACACACACACGCGCACACACGTACACACACACCTAGGCAGGAGGACGCTGCCTCTGCTCTACACACACACATGCACACACATACACACACACACACACACACACACACACACACACACACACCATCCTCAGCACCCCGCTATGGGTCGCTGCTGGCTTATTGTCCTTTGAGGAAATCTAGGCCGGTCCATTCAGTGCAGCAGAGCTCTCTAGGCTGATGGGATGGGGCTTTTATTCTGGGGAGACTGAAACTGGGGCAAGGCCAGGAAGGGCTGTAGGGAGAGGCTGAAAGGGGAAGTGAGCTCACCAGAGGGGCCTGAGCCCAGAATTTCCCGGCCCTCCGTTGGCCTTTCTTGTAGGAAAGACAAGCTCGAGACCCAGGAACATTGCCTGAGTGTGGCAGAGAATTGGCCTTCCTCCTCTTACTTTCTTCAGCACTGCACTGACATGTCTGGATAAATAATAGAAGTACTTAGCTGGGAGTCGGGTGGTAGCGCAGTGGATTCAGAGCAAGGACCAGCGGGCATAAGGATCCCGGTTCAAGCCCCCGGCTCCCCACCTGCAAGAGAGTCGCTTCACAGGCAGTGAAGCAGGTCTGCAGGTGTCTGTCTTTCTCTTCCCCCCTCTGTCTTCCCCTCCTCTCTCCATTTCTCTCTGTCCTATCCAACAACGACAACATCAATAACAACAACGATAATAACTACAACAATAAAACAACAAGGGCAACAAAAGGGAAAAAATAAATATGAAAAAAAGAAGAAGTACATAGCTGGAGGCCAGGCTGTAGCAGCCCAGTTACCATGAGCAGGGATCCAGGTTCAAGCCCCAGGTCCTCACCTGCAGGAGGGAAGCTTCCCAAGTAGCAAAGTAGGTCTTCAGGAGTCTCTCTTTCTCTCCATCTCTATTTCCCCCTCGCTTTACAGTTTTTTTTGTCCTATCACATACTTTTTTTAATTAACAAAAAGAAGAAAAGGGCAGGTGGTCAGGCAGAATAGCTATCGGGAGCAGTGGAGTTGTCATAGGGCACCACGCCCCAGCAATAATCAGGCAGCAATAAAAGTAAAAGTAATAGTTGACATAGTCTGCTTTGTGCCCTGTGCCAACCACTGCATTAGGACCTCTCATATGTCAGTTCATGAGATGGGCATCCTTTTATGAGTCAGGGAATTGAAAGTTGGGTCACTGTGCTATAAACTTCGCATTGGCACTAGGTTCCTGACAGCACGGGCAAAGCCTGGCCCAGGTGCTATCGGCACTATGGGAATAAAGATGTTCATACACTGCCAGCCAGGCTGACAGCCAGGACTTTTCTCCCAAAATGTGAAGTGGAGAAGTCGAGCTGCGATGATCAACTTTGCTCTTGTTTTTTTATGGAGACAACTGTTCAACTGTGCAAGCAATGGAGATTGCAATGGTGTTTGTTTTTTATTTATTCTATTTATCACATATGGGAGACTTTCACATGAGACAGCAAGAAAACTGAAAGAGAGGAGAGAGAGAGAGAGAGAGAAAGAGAGGAGCCAGTGTAGCCCTCTGGTACATGTGGCCTCAGGGACTGACCAGGGAGCCTCAGGCCCACAAGTCAGATGCTGGCCCAATTGAGATGGTCCCCTGCTTCTGCAAAGGGCTTTAGAGGGTTTATTTGCCAGTCCTTGGGCTTGAGAAGGGATCCAGGACTTTTGCTTTCATTGTCTTTGTGATGCTGGGGATTGAACCCTACACCTCACACATACAAAGTTTGTACACTGCCATTGATCAACAACCCTGGCCTGAAAGGAGGTTTTTCTTTGTTTTGTTTTACTAGAGCTCCACTGCTTGTTGGTGCTGGGGATTCAACCTGGACTTCTTGTACACGGGATGCATGCCCTCCATCACTGAGCTGGGTCACTAGATCCAGCCTGCACCCTTTTTTTTTTCCACCCTTGACTCAGAAAAGTCTGGATTTAGGTGCTAACTGGACACATTGGCTCCTAGGAGAGACTTTCTCTTTGTTGAACAAGGAAACAGAATTCAGTGTCATTCTGCAGATGCTGAGCAGGGGCTCTGGGAGTTCTTGGTCCAGACTCCTCAGCTGCAGTCATAATCGAGAGGAAACCCTCTCCCACAAGGCCCCAGGGACCTACAAGCAGACTGTTGCCCAGTGTGTGCCCACCCCGTGGTGGGTGAATGGTAGTCCCAGCTGGAGGATCTGGTGGTGAGGTCTGGGGCAGATAGATGTGTGAGCAGCAGCCTGGGGATGATAGCATGACATGTTTGCTTTAGACATCAATCCCAGACTCAGCCACAAGCTTCTGTGACCTTGATCTTGATCCAGCCTTCCTTTCCTGTGAAATAGGTCATCTCCCTTCTGGGCGCGCACGCTCTGGCTCATGGTGGTGCTAGGGATTGAACTTGGGACCTTGGAGCTGTGGGCATCAGAGTCTTTCTTCATAATCACTATACTATCTCCCCAGGGCCCCTCAAGTTTGTGGACTGGTATTTGAAAGAAGGTACCCACCACCATGCATGACATGTGGAGATGTTCCCAGAGTGGCCTGGGTACCTGAGAGGGCAGATGGGCTGGGGAGGTGATGGAGATGAGACCAGTACCCCTTTTTTTTTTGTCACTGGTACTTTGCCAGGGCTTTGGGCCTATGCAATTCCACCACTACTGGTGGACACATCCAACCCCTGGAGTGACAAATAGAAATAGAGAGGGAGAGGGAGTCGGGCGGTAGCACAGCTGGTTAAGTGCCTGTGGCGCAAAGCGCAAGGACCGGCTCCTTAACTGCAAGGAGGTCGCTTCACAGGCGGTGAAGCAGGTCTGCAGGTGTCTATCTTTGTCTTCCCCTCCTCTATCCATTTCTCTCTGTCCTATCTAACAACGACGACATCAATTACAGCAACAATAATAACTACAACAACAATGAAAAACAACAAGGGCAACGAAAGGGAAAATAATTTAAAAAAAAGAAATAGAGAGGGAGAGACAGAATGGAGCGACACCACAGCACCACTCCACCACTTGTGAAGCTTCCCCTCATGCAGGGTGCTCTGACATGTGTGTCAGAGGCTTGAACCCAGGTCCGCTCAAGTGATGAAGTGTGTGTTTACTGGGTGCACTATGAGACCAGAACACTGTCCAGCTTTGGTGTGTGACGGTGCTAGGAATTGAACCTGGGACCTGGGAGTCTCAGGCATGAGTCTTTTTTTTTTTTTTTTGCATAATCATAAGACACAAACAAGAAGACTCATCCAGCAGAATGCATATGTTACCATATTCAAGGATGTGAGTTCCAGCCCCCAGTCCCCACCCGCAGGAGTTTCTCTGAGCGGTGGAGCGGTGCTGCTGGTGCCTCACTTCTTCATTATTCTCCCTCTTTCTTCTTTCCTATTGTTCTCTCTCTAACTCTCATCAACAATGAGAAAAAGGGAGGCAGGGGTAGATAGCATAATGGTTATGCCTAGAAGCTCAAATATATGAGGCTCCAAAGCCCCACGTTCAATCCCCTGCACAACCATAAGCCAGAGCTGATCAGTGCTCTGGTAAAGAAAGAAAGTTGGGGGCCAGGCAGTAGCGCAGTAGGTTAAGCGCACATGGTGTGAAGTGCAAGGACCAGTGCAAGGATCCCGGTTCAAGGCTGCCCCGACTCCCCACCCACGGAGAGTCACTTCACAAAAGGTGAAGTAGGTCTGCAGGTGTCTATCTTTCTCTCCCCGTCTCTGTCTTCCCCTCCTCTCTCGATTTCTCTCTGTCCTAGCCAACAACGACAGAAAAAAAAAAAAAAAAACAGTTTCTAGGAGCAGTGGATTTGTGCAGCACCAAGCCCCAGCAATAATCCTGGAGGCAAAAAAAAAAAAAAAAAAAAAAAATTTCATCAAGAGCAGTGGAATCATGCAGGCACTGAGCCCTAATAATAACCCTGGTGGACAAAAAATTCTTCCCAAAACACTGCTTGATGATATCATCCAGAGTGTTGTTGATTTTTTAATTGGTTAGAAACTGCCAGAAATCGAGAAGGAAGGGGGAATTAGAGAGGGAGAGAGACAGAGAGACACCTGCAGCACTGCTTCGCCACTCATGAAGCTTTCTCCCACAGGTGGGGACTGGAGACTTCATCCTGGGTCCTTGTGCGTGGTGGTGACGCGTATGATCAACCAGGTGTGCCACCACCCGGCCCCCCTAGAGTGTCTTGGTTCAGTTTTTCTGTGGATACACATTCCTCCACGCAAGCTAATACAAAAACGTTACTCAGACAAGGAAAAATATTCTCAGACTTCATTTTATTCTTAGCAAAGCCAGCGTGGCAGACACCTTGCCATCTGCAGTAGACAGAACATTGCCCTTCTCATTGGAACAGCGGGTTGTTTTTAGGTTTGTAACAAAGACATTCCACAAAAAAACTGACAACAGCAAAAAGTAGAGTGGGTACATTCAAGAGAGAAATCATTTTTATCTATTTATTTGGACAGAAATAACCAGAAATCAAGAGGAAAGCAGAGGCAGAAATGTCTGAAGCCCTTCTCCAACCCTCACAAAGGTCCCCCTGCAGTTGGGCACCGGGGTCTCAAACCCAGGTCCTTGAACAGTGGAACATGCACGCTCAGCCAGATGCACCACCACCCGGCCCCACGACATCAATAAATTATTATACTTATTGGATAAAGACAACCAGAAATTGAGAGAGTAGGGGGAGTTATAGAGAGAAAGTGAGACACATGCAGCCCTGCTTCACCACTCACAAAGCTTTCCCCCTGCAGGTGGGGACTGGGGGCTTTGAACCCTGGTCCTTGCTCACTGTAACATGTGCACTCTACCAGGTGCACCACCACCAGGCCCCAACATCAATTTTCTCATGACAAGTATAATATTTTTACATTTATACTAACTGTCATTTTGAGGCTAGTATGGTACTAGATAAATAACCTCAGAGTTCATGGTCACCTAGTTTCCCTGTCAGTTTTGGGGTGACCACTCTGGCAGAGGGGGAGGAGGCTTTGGCCACTACGCTCTGGAAAAATAGGGAGTCCTACAGAGTGATTGACTGAATCGTGGTTTGTGCTAATCTAAAGCAGGCACAAGCCTGGAAAGTATAAATAAATATATCTATAGTATTAAATGTTCCCTAGCATTCTTCCATTACCCTGCTGACCCCTATCAACCAGCCCTTTCCTGTCCTCGTTTTACAATGATGACGTTTGACAGAACGATCCTTGAACTGGAAGAGATAGCCTAGAAGAGACATTTGGGACTTAATCCTGGGCAAGAGTCTGCTAGTGATGTCATAGGGGGAGGGGAGGGAGGATTCTAAGAAGAGTCTCTTAGAATCTCTGCGTCTTAGTTTCCGTGAGAACGTCCGCCCAGGATGAAGCCTTCTGGACCCCAGTCTTGAGCTTTCCTGGTACCAGGTTCCCAGCAGAGTCATGGATCGACCCTCGAGCACTAAACTGACTCGAGAGGGGGCAGGTGCCAACGACTTGGTTGTGCCCTCCCCCCACTACTTATCAGTCTCACCCCACAGTCCAGCAACTAGTGAGATGTATCTCCATCACAAGTCCCATCACCAAGCTATGTCTCATCATCATGGTGAGGCCCATCACCATAGAGAGCGCCACCACCATGGTGAGTCCCAGCACCATGGGGAGGCCCACCACCACAGGGGGCACCACCATCATGGGGAGTCCCACCGTCATGATGACCGCCGTGATGAGTCCCCTCAGCATTATGAGTTTCCACACATTGAAGAGTCCCACCACCATAGGGGGCACCACCACCATGGTGAGTCCCATCACCACAGTGAGTCCCCGCACCACGGGGAGACCCACCACCACAGGGGGCACCACCATCATGGGGAGTCCCACCACCTTGATGTTTCCCAACACCATGGGGAGGCCCACCACCATAGGGGGCGCCACCATCACGGGGAGTCCCACCATCATTGGGAGTCCCACCGCCGTGATGAGTCCCCTCAGCATTATGAGTTTCCACACATTGAGGAGTCCCACCACCGTAGGGGGCACCACCACCATGGTGAGTCCCATCACCACAGTGAGTCCCAGCACCATGGGGAGGCCCACCACCATAGGGGGCGCCACCATCATGGGGAGTCCCACCGCCGTGATGAGTCCCCTCAGCATTACGAGTTTCCACACATTGAGGAGTCCCACCACCATAGGGGGCACCACCACCATGGTGAGTCCCATCACCACAGTGAGTCCCAACACCATGGGGAGGCCCACCACCATAGGGGGCGCCACCATCACGGGGAGTCCCACCATCATTGGGAGTCCCACCGCCGTGATGAGTCCCCTCAGCATTATGAGTTTCCACACCATGAGGAGTCCCACCACCACAGGGGGCGCCACCATCATGGGGAGTCCCACCACCTTGATGTTTCCCAACACCATGGGGAGGCCCACCACCATAGGGGGCGCCACCATCATGGGGAGTCCCACCATCGTTGGGAGTCCCACCGTCATGATGACCGCCGTGATGAGTCCCCTCAGCATTATGAGTTTCCACACATTGAGGAGTCCCACCACCATAGGGGGCACCACCATCATGGTGAGTCCCATCACCACAGTGAGTCCCCGCACCACGGGGAGACCCACCACCACAGGGGGCACCACCATCATGGGGAGTCCCACCACCTTGATGTTTCCCAACACCATGGGGAGGCCCACCACCATAGGGGGCGCCACCATCACGGGGAGTCCCACCGCCGTGATGAGTCCCCTCAGCATTATGAGTTTCCACACATTGAGGAGTCCCACCACCGTAGGGGGCACCACCACCATGGAGAGTCCCACCACCACTGGGAGCCCCATCCACATGGGGAGACCCACCATCGTGATGAGTCCCCTCACCTTTATGAGTTTCCACACCATGAGGAGTCCCACCACCATGGTGAGCACCACCACCACGGGGGACTCCACCACCACGGGGGGTCCCATCACCACGGTGGGCCTCATCACCACGGTGAATCCCATCACCATAGTGGACACCATCATAAGTCCCACAAACACAAGGGTTTCCGCCATGCTGGGGCACCCCATTACGACCACGAGCTCAGCTCTGATGAACCCCACCACTACGAGAGACAGCATCAGCACCTAGCCTCCAGCCGTTATCGCCGTGGTGAGGTGGAGCCCATCTACTCATCTTTGGAGTTGCACAGTCTTGGCACGCCTTCGTTCCTGAGCCAGCACCATCCCAGGCACCATGATGAGCTCCCTTCCCACCGAAAGAAGCGTGAACACAGTCACGAAGACCCCCATGGCCACCACCACAAGGAATTGCACAGCCCCTCCCAGATCTCCCAGTCACAGAAATCCCGCAGCATACTCAAAATACCCCAGGCCTCTGTCCAGTCCGTGACAGGACAGCGAGTCAGCCTGTCACACAAGAAAGAGTCTATCTTCGACTCGTCCCTTTCTCGTACTACCATTCATACTCGGGACAGCAACAAAGTCTACCCCCAGGAGCTCTCCAGATCCTCAGTAACCTGGACTGGAGAGGAGGAGCAACTACAGCCGCACAAAAGTGAGTCGCCCTGGCCTCAGCCCCAGCCACCCCGACTCCCACTGCCTGACCCACACGGAGGACAGACTCAGGCCCTGCAGGCACCTCCTGCCAGTCAGGAGGTGGAACTCCCGCCGCATATTTGTCCCGCTGGCTGCCCACTCGGCCAGCTGCTCAGTGTCCCATCTTCCAGCCCTTGTCTTGCCTGGGTTTTGACAAATGTTTACTTACTCATTTATTGGCAGGCGAGGGACACACACACACACACACACACAGAGAGAGAGAGAGAGAGAGAGAGAGAACCAGGGCATCATTCCTACACATTCCCTCACCATTATTAGTTTCCACACCATGAGGAATCCCACCACCATGGTGAGCACCACCACCATGGGGGAACCCACCATTATGGGGGCACCCACCACCACGGGAGGGCTGTCACCGTGGTGGGGCTCATCACCACAGTGAATCCCATAGTGGACACCACAGAAAGAGAGAGAGAGAGAGAGAGAGAGAGAGAGGAAGAACCAGGGCATCATTCCCACACATGCAGTGCTGCGGACTGAACTCAGGATCTCGTGCTTGTTGAGCTGGGCCTCCACCTGCCCCATCACTAGACTGCCTTTTCCACCTTCCTTCTTTCCTTCCTTCCTTCCTTCCTTCCTTCCTTCCTTCCTTTCCTCCTTCCTTTCTTCCTTCCTTTCTTTTTCTTTTTTCTTTCTTTCCTTTTTTACATTGCCACCAAGGTTATCACTGGGGCTTGGTCCAGGCACTAAGAATCTACTATTCCAGACAGCCATTTTTCCCTTCTTTATTTTTTTCTATTTTTTTAATTGGATAGAGCAGAGAGAAATTGAGAGCAGAGACAGAGACAAAGAGGAACAGAGAAAGATAGACCCCTACAGAGCTGCTTCACTGCTTGTGAAATGTCCACCTTGCGGGTGGGGAGCAGGGGCTGGGACCCAGATCCTTGTTCAAGACAATGTGTACACTGGACTGGGCGTGCCGCCACACAGCCCTACCTTTCCTGTCTTTCTTAAGCGTCACTGTACTTATTTATTATGAGACAGAGGGAGGCAGAGTGCAGGGGACTGAAGGCAGGGCCTCAGGCCTGCAAGTCCTGTGCTCCACACACTCAGGCCCCATTTTTCTTCCTAAGGAGTCACGGAGATCTTGCATATGCAGCATCTCAGTCACTGCAGGCTGACTTTTTTCATTCAGATGTAGAGACATAGAGTAGAGAGACACCACAGCACTGCAGTCCCCACCCACCCCCAGCCAGACTGTGTGCAGAGCAGGGCAGGTACCCTACCCGAGAACTATTTCTCTGACCCAGTCATGGCTTTGTTCACTCGTATTTGCTTCTGGAATAATCATCCTTGTCTGGAATAATCATCATCTGAGTCTCTAGTTTGTCTGAGCTGACGGAGAATCCAGGGGGGTCTGAGATGGGTTTTGGGACTTAGACCAGCCACCCCAGACCATGCAGGAGAAGGTCCAGCTCATGTCAGTCTTGACAGTGCTATCAAATGCAGTTGTCCACATTTCTTCTGCTAAACTGGGAGCTTCTAGAAGCCTGTGCCTGGGAGGCAGTGCCTGAACAAGAGCTGGGAGGAGGCTGGTGAACACCCCCCACACCAGAGTCAGCTCCCAGTGGTTCAACAGATTTGGCAGCAGTGCCATGAACAAGCGGAGAGGGGCAAGCGTTCAGGCAGGTGAGGCCACCAACGAGAAATGTTTGCTCCGAATCTCTGGGCTTCTTGAATCTTTATGTCTTTGGTGTTGTCTAGACTAGAGAAATTTTCAGCTATTATGGCCTGAAGAATGTTTTCTTCCTCTCCTTCTCTTTCTTCCTCTGGTCAGCCAATAATGCGTATATTGTTTCTTTTGAAGTCATCCCATAGGACTCTGTTGTTGTTTTCAGCATCTCTTAATCTCTTTTTGAGATCTCTTACTTCTTTTTTAGTTGTCTCTAATTCATCCTCAATCTTGCTAATTCTGTCTTCAGCTTCATAGATTCTATTCTCTCTGCCCTCTACTGCTTTCTGGAGTTCATCTATTTTGTTGCCCTGCTCTGATACTGTTTTAGCTTGTTCAGCTAGTTGCCTTCTTAGCTCAGCGATTTCAGCTTTCAGCTCTCTAATAACCATGAGATAATTAGAATTTTCTTCCATATTCTCATTTGTTGTTCCTGCATTTCTGATTACAATTTTTTCAAATTCTTTACTCACTCCTGTTATTATTTCCTTAGCTAATGTTTGGATGTTGAACTCGTTGTTTTGTGCTTCACCCTCTGGAGGACTTTTAGCTGGACTCTTGTCCTGGTTCGAGTCTCCAATATTTTTCCTTGTTGTTTTAACCATTTTATATATTATGTTATGAGTTCCCCTTATCAGTACTTTTCAAATTATTGATCACTGTTGCCTGGATTGACTTGTGTCTAAGTAATTTAATTAAAGGGTTTACCGTGATGGAAGTTAACAGTTTTTTCAATCCCTGAGTTGGAGCTCAGTGGTGTAAAAGCCTCTTTTTTTTCTTCCCTGTAGGCTATGGGAGCCTGAGGGCTTTTAAACTATCAATAGGCTTCTTAGCTTAATCACTGACTCCTGACCAAGAGATAAAGCAGGGTGTGGCAGAGATAATCCAGTGCTTATGCAAAGAGACTTTCACAGCCCCTCAGCTATGCCACCGAGGTATAGGTCTTCTCCTGAGTTTCCCGGTTAGATCTCTGTCCCCTGGTGTCCCTCCCTGTTGCTGCTCCAGATTCTGAGGGTAGTAGCAATGGAGACTCAGAGTTGCACTTGGTGAGTCTCTGGGGAGTCCTTTCCTCCCTTCAGCCGTCCCCTTGTTGTGGAGCAGGCTGGAGGTGGTGTCTCCACTGACAAACTGTTGAACTGTTAGCAGCCACTTAATCTCTCCTTAGGCCCCTCTCTCCTCTCTGTCACCAGCCACGCGTGTTTGTACTCACGAGTGATTTACTGGGTTCCTGTGGTCATTCTAGTCCTGTCTTGTTTCGGTCCGGGTGGTCTCCTTTGGTATTCCTAGTTGATCTGGGAGAGGAGAGGAGAGGAGAGGAGAGGAGAGGAGAGGAGAGGAGAGGAGAGGAGAGGAGAGGAGAGGAGAGGAGAGGAGAGGAGAGGAGAGGAGAGGAGAGGAGAGGAGAGGAAAGCGATCGGCTGCTCGTAGCTCCGCCTCCGGAAGTCGAATCCTGCTCCGAATCTCAACAGGGAGAGCACTCCTGCCACCCGGTTCGCTGAGAGGCTGGGGTGTTCAAGATCACAGATCACAGCTTCTCGTGTCTGGGTGGTGGGGCAGTGTTTGTGTGAGGCTGTGCAATCCGTGTGCGTGGCACCCATGTGAGTTCGGTGGGCGTGTGGGCACTCGTGTGTATGTGCATGGGCAAGCATGGACGAGGTGGGCTGGTTCACCGAGAGGTTGGAGTGGTGAGGAGATGACGTGAGAAAGAAAGACTTGAGGGGCCGGAGGGTGGTGCACCAGGCTGAGCACACACAGTGCAGTGTGCAGGGACCCAGGTTATAGCTTCTGGTCCCCACCTGCAGGGGGAAAACTTCATGAGTGGCAAAGCAGCGCTGCTGGTGTCTCTCTTGTCTTTGCCTCTCTCCCTTCCCCTTCCCTCTCAATTTCTGGCTGTCTCTATCCAATAAATAAATAAATAATTTTTTTTTTAAAAAAAGGAAAGACTCAACCTGTAGAAGAACCTCAACAGCCTGGTCAGGCCTAAGGCCTCGAGACCTGCCCAAGACTGGCAGAGAAGAAGCTCTTTCTTTCTTTTTTCTAGCTTTCTTAAATCATATTATTTCCTGTGGTCCGGGAGGTGGCGCAGTGGATAAAGCATTGGACTCTCAAGCATGAGGACCTGAGTTCAATCCCCGGCAGCACATGGACCAGAGTGATGTCTGCTTCTTTCTCTTGCTCCTCCTTTCTCATTAATAAATAAAATATATAAAAAATGAAATCTTTTTTAAAAATCATGTTATTTTCTTATTTATTGGATGAAGACAGAGAGAAATCGAGAGGATGGAAGAGAGGCTTCTTCCTGGCAGGTGGAGACCAGGGTTTTGAACCTGGGTCCTTGCCTATTATATCGTGTGCATCCAGCCTTATGCGCTACCACCCAGGCCCTAGAGAAACGCCTTCACGGGTGAGTGGCGCTCAGGCAGGAAGAGGAGCTCCAGCCCAGCCTGGGGATTCCCAGGGAGCTCTCCCCACTCTCCCCACACCTGATGTTCTGCCCCCTTGCAGGCCTGGGCCGGACCCGAACTCACAGGAGGCTGCACACAACAAACCTTTTCTGTCGGCTCTTTGAGAAATTCAACTACATGTTCCAGGGCCTCAGAAAGATGCTCTTGAAACTGACGGAGTCCAAGGCTTTTGAATTCATCATCTTCATGGTCATCTGCCTCAACACCATCATGCTGGTGGTCCAGACCTTCTCTGTGGTCGAGATCCGGGGTGGTGAGTGCCGGAGAGCCCCTGAGCTCATGGGAAGACCACTTGTGTCGTCCGGGCCTCCCTTGGTCTTACTGCAAGTACCGAGAGGTTTCTAGAACCTTGAGGCTTACCCCTGAGAAGTAGACCACATGGCCCTGTGCCAGAAGCTAGATTCAGAGAGAAAAAAAAACTGCGGAGGTCAACCAGGAAGCCGAATACAGAAGGGCTGCTTAAATGCAAGGAAGGGCTGGGTGGGGCCACCAGGGGGCGCATCTGTTTCAACCAGCAGAGGCCACCCTGAGAGAAAAGGGAAAGGTAAACCCAGAAGGCATCCATCCCTAAAACCCTTGACCCAGCAGAGTACAGGGCAGGACTCATCCCAGCCACAGGGAGCAGGCCAGCTGGCGTGTCCTGCACACTTGGGGCTGTCTGTGATGGGCTCTAGTCTCAGGAGCTCCCTGTCTCCCCTGCAGAGTGGTACTTTATGGTCATGGACTCCATCTTCCTCAGCATCTACGTGATTGAGGCCGTGCTCAAAATCACCGCGCAAGGCTGTCAGTACTTCTGTGAATGCTGGAACGTGCTGGGTGCGTGGGGTGTGTGTGTGTGTGTGTGTGTGTGTGTGTGTGTGTGTGTGTGCGCGCGCGCGCGCTCTGGGTGTGCCTATGTGTGTAGTACAGCCACTGAGCCACCAGGGGAGGCTGAGAATAAAAGGGGGTTGGTGCAGGGGTGATGTCTCTCTCTTTCTCTCTCTCTGCCCCTGTGCCCACAGACTTCTTCATCATGGTCATCGCCATGCTCGACTTCATTCTCCTGCAGCTCAACAGACTCTCCTTGGCCCGCAGAAGCCAAAACCAAAACTTCTTCCGCATCTTCAAGGTCTTCAAGGGCCTGAGGGCACTGCGGGCCATCCAGGTGCTGCGGAGGCTCAGGTCCGCCCGCCCTGAGCAAGGGCACTGGGGACACAGATGCAAGCCGGGCCTGGGAGCCCTCTCCAGGAGCTGGGGGTGGGGCAGGGGGAGACAGGGGGACTCCAGCCCTCTCCTGCTGTCCCACGTCGCCAGCAAATCGGGACGGGGACAGCCCGCCTCAGGGCCAGCTGTGGCCACAAGGTGTGGACACCCATGAGTACTGAGCCCACCACCTCTGCCCGCAGGTTCCTGACCAGCCTGCAGGAAGTGGCAGAGACCCTCGGCCGCTCCTTGCCCTCCATTGCAGCCATCCTCATCCTCATGTTCACCTGCCTCTGTATCCTGTGATGGGGCAGACAGGGTTGGGGGCAGGGAAACCAAGGACATGGCGGGGGGGGGGTCGTCGGGTCAGGGCTGAGAGTCCCGTTCGATCCTGAATGGCCAGTCCTCTTCTCCGTGGTTCTCCGAGCATTGTTCCGCTTCTCAGACCCCAAGCGCTTCCAGAACATCTTCACAACCATCTTCACACTCTTCACCCTACTCACTTTGGACGACTGGTCCATCATCTACCTGGATAGTCGGGCCCAGGGTGCGTGGAGGGCAGAGGGTGAGGGTGGTTGGAGCCAGGGGGCTCAGTGCCCAACTGCATGGGGTGTGCGGGGAGTGAAAGTACCCGGCAGCCTCCACTCCAGTGGCCCCTCCCTCCCCCAGGCGCCTGGTACATCGCTCCCATCCTCATGGTCTACATCATCATCCAGTACTTCATCTTCCTCAAGTGAGGACTCTGCTCTGCCCCCTTTGCACCCCCAGCATCCCTCCCCAAAGGCAGGAGGAGGGCTTCTCCCCTGAGCACACCCTCTGCCCCTTCCCAGCCTGGTGATCGCTGTCCTGGTGGATAACTTCCAGACGGCGTGGCTCAAAGCTTTAGAGAAGAACAAGCATGAGGTGCCGCGTGGGAAGCCGCAGCCGTGGGCGCCGAGGCTGGGGAGGAGGGAGGCAGCCCTACTGGCAGCAGTCTCAGAAGCCCTTCTTATTTGCAGAAAGCCACGCGGACTAAAAGACTTATTGATGATCCCTTGATGGATCTGAGCAAAACAGGTAGCAGCCCGCCCTGCCTCCCTCCACATTCAGCCCCCAGCCCTGGGACCTGAGCCTCCAGGGTCTGCCGCCAGCTCACCTCATAGGACGCACACCTTGCAGTGCATGAGGCCTGGGGTTCAAACCCAATACAGTACCACTGGAGAACAGCATAGACAGCACCAGGGGGCGCTCCATGGCTGGTGGAGTGGTGCTACCTCTCCTCTTCCCTCTCCTGCCTCCCCCCTAAGTAATAATGAGATCAGGCTGGAAGGACCACTGAGCAGGGGTGTCATGCATGTCTCTCTGGGTTCATTCCCTGGACTTGCATAGAAAGAAAGAAAGAAACAAAGAAAGAAAGAAAGAAAGAAAGAAAGGATAAAGAAGAGGGCTGGCAAAATAGTTTACCTGAACAGCGCGCCTGCTTTGCCATGTGCAGGTTTATACTGCCCCTGCCCCCGGCACTGGGGAGAGTTTCAGTGCTGTGGTGTCTTTCCCTCTCTCCCTCTCTTTTTCTCTGTCTCTCTCTTTCTAAAAAACTAGGTCAGGGCAGGGGAGAAAGCATAATGGTTCCATAAAAAGCATTCATTCCTGAGGATATGAGGTCCCAGGTTCAATCGCCAGCACCACTATAAGCCAGAAGTGAGCAGTGTCCTAGTTAAAATCTAAAAGTCAAGTCACAGGAAAGCCCTGGTGACGACTCAGAACAAATAGAAAGAAGGTCAGAAGGCCTCCTCTGCCCGCTGTAAACCTCTCTGTGATGAATGGGGTCCTGCCAGTGCCTCTCAATCCAGACGTTCCCCCTCCCATCCAGAATCTGTAGACAGAGTGTCTGAACTCACTAAACAGAAGCAGCGCATCGAGAAAAAGTTTGGCGCCATGACTGATAGGTAAGGAGAGGTGGAGGGAGGGGAGACTCTGGTGTAAGGGGGGCCTGACCTGGAGCCTACGTCTCTGAAAGGAGGGCAGCATCTGTGGGTAGTATGGGGAAGCTGGGGGGTCAGTCTTTGCTCACCCAGCATTATCGTAGGCTGCTGACAGAGTCCACCAGCAGCTTCTAAAGACTGTCTATGGTCTAATAATAGTTTAATTGGGATTAATAGTGAGTTAAGAGGTTGTAAGATGGGGGGCGAGCACTAGTGCAGCGGGTTAAGTGCAGGTGGCACAAAGTGCAAGGACCGGCGTAAGGATCCCGGTTCGAGCCCCCGGCTCCCCACCTGCAGGAAAGTCGCTTCACAGGTGGTGAAGTAGGTCTGCAGGTGTCTGTCTTTCTCTCCCCCTCTCTGTCTTCCCCTCCTCTCTCCATTTCTCTCTGTCCTATCCAATAACAGTGACAGCAATAACAACAATAACAACGATAAACAACAAAGGCAACCAAAGGGGAAAGGAAAATGAGGTTGTGTGGTTACAGTGTACACGTCCACACCACACCCACCACCACAGTTCTGTATCCCAACCCTGTGGCCTGTCCGAGATAACCACCAGAGCTCTTAGAAACCATCTTCTTGCTTCTTTTTTTCCCCCCAAGCTCATGTGTGTCAGTTCTCTAGACTCCACATATGTGTGGGGCCATTTGCAGTTGACTTTCCTCTCTTTACTTATTTCACTAAGCATCGTCACTTCCAGCCCTGTCCATTTTGTCTTAAAGGATACAATATCATCTTTTGTGATTACAGAGTAGCATTCTATGGAGTATATACCCCATGCCTTCTCCAGCCAGCTAGCTGCTGATGGGCATTGAGGCTGTCTCCAGTCTTCAGCTACTGTAAAACATTCATCCCTGACCCGAGAAGCAACCTGGGGCGGGGGGGTGGGGTCAGCAGGCAGGCTGTGTGCCTTCCATGCCTGAGGCCCTGGGCACTAGCCCAGCAAGCGATCACCACGGACAGCACCAAGGATGCTCCAGGCACGATGGAGCAGTGCTTTGATCTCTCTCCATCTCTTCCCGCAAATAAAGAATAAGGGCTCTGGGATGTGACACAGTCTCGATCCCCAATATGACATAGGTCAGAGTGATGCTCTGGCTCTCCCACCTACCCCGTCTCATAAATTAATAGATCTTTAGAAAAAATAAAGAATAAATCTTGGCGGGGGTAGATAGCAAAATAGTTATGAAAAGAAACTCATGCCTGAGGCTCCAAAGTCCCAGATTCAATGCCCCTCACTTCCATAAGCCAGAGCTGAGCAGTTCTCTGGTAACAAAACAAAACAAAACAGAAAAGAAAAGAAAAAAACCTTCTTGAGCTATCTGGTGCACCCACAGTTCATTCCCCCAGCACCAGACCAAAACCCTCAGATGCCCTTGGTATAGACCCAGCTGCCTTGGGCCTGTCCAAGTCACAACCTCTTGGAAGCCTGCCTGGTGCAACAAAAGCTGGGCCACCCCCGATGCTCTGGAGCAGGGGGCCTGTCTGAGCTCCAGAATGTCTCTACCCTTCTCCGTGGCACTTGCTCCCCATCCTATGCTGTGGTTTCCCTGCTCCAGGCCTCTCCCTGCCCTGTACCTGCTCTTGTCATGAGTGTCCTTGGTTTCTGTGTCTGGGACACCCGGTCACCTTGCTGATGGAGGGGTGGACAGGCGGGCCTGGAAAGGGTTCACGGGGGGGGGGGGCACGGGGTGGAGAGCAGGTGGGTGGAAGGGAGGGCGGGTGAGTGAGTGGTCAGGGAGATTGGCCGGATGGGGAGGGGAGGGTGGAGTGCTTTGGTGGGAAGGGCAGGCAGACATGGGGAGGAAAGGACTTGCCCCTTCCAGAGTCATGGCCACAGCTGGGAACTGTGGCCCAGGTAAGATTACAGGTGAAGGCTTGGGGGGGAGTCCGGGGGCCCATCCAGCCTGGCCTGCCGCCCCCTCCCCACCAGGCAGCAGGAGCTCCTGTTCCACTACCTGCAGCTGGTGGAGGCCGTGGA
Source organism: Erinaceus europaeus (assembly GCF_950295315.1). Classification (NCBI taxonomy): domain Eukaryota; kingdom Metazoa; phylum Chordata; class Mammalia; order Eulipotyphla; family Erinaceidae; genus Erinaceus; species Erinaceus europaeus. The sequence goes on from NC_080178.1 coordinate 3,428,520, forward strand.
GCACCACCAGCAGAAGTTCCGCTCCCAGGCTTCCGTCATCGATGAGATTGTAGACACGACGTTCGAGGTGAGGCAGGCCGGAGAGAGGGGCGCGCTGAGGGGGGACAGGCAGGGGACCCACGGCTCACAGGGGCATCCGTGCCATCCCTGCAGGTTGGAGAAGATGACTTCAGGAAGTGAATCCTGGAGACACCCCCCAAATCTACTAGAATCCTCTCTGGACAGCAGGGCTGGGCCCCAACAGAGTTTTAAAACCCCCATTGAATCTGTGTCCTCGTAACTGGGGGAGAGTGTGTGAGAGGGTGTTTGTGTGAGAGGGTGCTGTACTTGGTCCTCTCCAGTCTCCCCACCCCCACCGCGTCCCCACTGTGGATTGACCACTGTGGGAATGGTGACGCTGAAAACCCAGGAGTCTGGAGAAAAACAAGATTCTGGAACCTCCAAAAGGCTCCAGAAATGGGGCCTCAGAGTCCAGGAACTCGGGCCTACAGGAGTCACAGAGTCCAGTATGAGGGACGGCAGGAGCCCTGAAGGCAGGGGCACCGCTACCCTGTGACTGAAGAGCCCGAGTGAGGCCAGGTAGGTGGGGCTGCTGGGGTCCCAGCCTGGGGCTGAGGGTGAGGACAGGGTAGCTCTGGGGCTTGGAGGAGCATGGGTGGGTGGGTACCTCTACTTATCTTTTTGCCACCAAGGCTATTGCTGGGCCCAGCACCCGCATGACTCCACCACTCCTGGAGAATGTTTTTTCTTTTTCCTCCGATGGTTATTCCTGGGGCTCAGGTGCCAGCCTACTATGAATCCACCTCTCCCAGCAGCCATCCCCTCCTTTTTTTTCTTTCTATTTTCGCTTGACAAAACAGAGAGAATTTGAGAGGAGAGGGAGAAAGACAGACACCTGCAGACCTGTTTCACCGCTCATGAAGCATTCTCCCTGAAGGTGAGTACAGGGGCTCAAACCCAGCTCCTTGAGCTTGCTGATATCTGGCTGCACCACTGCCTGCCGCCCCCCATTTTTTTTTTTTTGCTCTTAATGGGAGAGAATGGCAGAGAGATGGAGAGACACCACAGCACTGCTCCCTGCTCGTGAAGCTTCTCTTTGCATGGTGCTCCTAGAGGCGCAAACCCAGGTCCTTGCACTCGGGAACGTATGCACTCTATCACCTGCTGGCCCCAGGGCTGAGTATGACAGTGGGACACGGGCCCAGAATAGATGTCTGAGGCTGGAGACTGAGCGTGGCGTCAAGTTCAAGTTCAGCCCAGGCGTCTGAGGCTGCCTCTCTCGTCTTCGGCAGCCACCTCTCTTCTAGAGTGGAGCCAGAAGCAGTGTTGTTGGGATGGCCTCTGGCCCTACTGATGGGACAGTAGGCTTTGCAAGTGATTCCCCTTCCTCAGGGGTCAGGGAACAGGTTGGGCTCCCTGGCCAGGGCAGAGCCCGACAGCCTGGCCCTCCTGCCTGACCCAGGGCCTGGGAATCGGACACTGATTCCATAGACGGTGAGGCACACCCACCACCGCATAGTCATTCCACAAGCATTTCCGGCCGCCTCCCCAGTGCCAGCCTGGCAGCTCCTCATAAGTGGCACCTGGGGGGCCTCCCAGGCAGTGGCCTCAGGGCAGCCCAGGGGGCCAGGCCACCCCAGCTGACAGCTGCAGCCACCCAAACAACCACTCACCCATTTTCCTGGCAGCTGGTGCCCACACTGTGACAGTGCTGGGTAGGGGGCCCACGGGCACAGGGGGTAGGGGTGAGAGGAGCTTGCCTGGAAGTGGGGAGCTCCCCATAGCTACTGCACTTCTGCCCCCACCCCAGCCCCCAGGGGCGCTGTTGTCACCTGTCCTGCCCTCATTGGGTGTGACTTTTGTGGGTCCCCAGGGCTTTGTGTCAACATCTCCAGGTCAGTCTGGTGAGGGAGGTGGCGTTGCCTGTTTGTGCATGAGTTCTGGATTTCTAGGCTGTGTGTGTCTGCGTGTGTGTGTGTCTGTGTGTGTGTGTGTCTGCATGTGTGTGTGTCTGCGTGCGTGTGTGTCTGTGTGTGTGTGTGTGTGTACAGTGTGTGGCGAGTACAACGTGGTGTGAATTCAGGCATGCACGAAGCTTTCACGCTGCTTTCTGTAAATGGCATTACATGGTTGCCTGTCCCACATATGCCTCCTGTGGGCGGTAGGTCCCCACCAGCCCCTGGTCTTGCCTGGGCACAGCACTGGGGGCTGCCGCCTGAATTCCTGCTACTGGGCTCTGCCTTCTCTGAGGTCCAAGCTGGGAGTCTCTGGGGTCAGTGTAAGGGATGGCCAGGTGACAGCAGAGTGCTGTCCCATTCTACACACCCCCTCGAGTCTTAGGGCATCACCCCTCTCGGCCACCACCACTTAGCACAAAATATGAGAAGCTCCAAAGACCACTGCCCTGTGTCCATGATGTGGGGGTCCTTGGGGGGCTCCAGACTAAGGGTCTGAAGAGTGAGGCCCCAGCGTAGACTGAGCTAGGATGGTGGGAACTCAGCCAGTGTTAGGGAGGGGCTGGGGGGTGAAGCTCTCAGAGACACGGTGCCTAAGCAGTGCTAGCAGTTTATTGTGACAGCTGTGGCCCGGAGGTTCCAGCACCTGAGCTCCGAGCCCCAAGCCCCGAACCCAGCACCCTGCACCCCGCTCCCCACTCCAGATGACTGGACTACAGGGAGACACAGTCCTGCTTGATGAGCTGGGAGCTGTTCTTCCAGGGGACCACGAGGATCTCAAAGTCGCAGCGAAGCTTCTGCAGATGGAGAGAGGGGGAGAGGGGTGAGCTGGTGCCCTGCCTCCTCCCGATGCCAGCCTACTGCTGAGGGACCAGGGAGGGGCAGCCACGGGCTAGGGGACACTGAGTTGCAGGGTCCCCGCTGGACCAAGCTCTTCCTAGTCCACCCCCCCCCACTGCAGGGGGCACCCTCTCCTCCCCTCTGCACCCCGCCCTCCCCCAAGGCCTGAGTCACCCAGCACATGGGGACAGGTTGGGCCAGACCTCAGCCTGGCCGGCAGGACTAGTTCAGGCTGAAAAGCCAAGCTGGGGTGCTGGGGCAGGGCTGGGGGCACGTAGCCATTACCTCCTGCTCCCCGTCTGCGGCCAATGGGCATGTGGTGAGGTCCACGCTGCGGTCCCCAGTCATGGCTGTTTTCCGGCAGGAAGTGCTCCCCATGTCCACTGTCAGGAAGTACTTGATGCCGGCCACCAACTGGAGGTGGAGGAGGGAGGTCAGAGCCCCGAACCACCCATCTCTCCCGCTTTGGCTCCCTCCCAGCCCCTGCAGACATTCACTGCTGGGACTGGAGAGATGGGTCCTACACTCTGCAGGAGACAGAGACCCAAATCTGGCCCCCTCACCCCAAAACCACCAGCCAAATCCTGCCCCACCACAGTGCACAGAGGGTGAGAGACTGGCTCAGGGCTGAAGCTTGTCTCCTTGGAACCAGACATGTGTTAATTGTAGACGTCTGGCTTTCATTTGATTTTGAAAGATCTGTTATTGACAGTGAGTGGTGGGGGGAGCAGGGCTTCGCTCTAGCACATAGGTCGCTGGGGACTGAATTCAGACTCTCATGCTTGATCTACTCTGCCACTTCCTGAGCTTCTCGTTTATTGCTTAAAATGTAATGGGAACCCAGCTTGGAACCCAACCTCCTTGAAGGAAACTTCAGTGCTGCTGTTTATTCCACACACCCTACCCCATCTTTCTGACTTGCTTTCTCAATCTGAAAATGAATGAATGAATGAATGAATGAATGTGTTGGGGCCCTGGGGCAACTCATGGGTAGAGTGCATGCCTTGCCTGAATGAGGCCCTAGAGTCAGTCCCCACCACTGCATAAGAATAAGGAAGACAGCGTAGCAGCCTGGGAGGCGTGGTGGTTAGAGCCTTGACTTGCATGCTGACTTCTACTCCTGGTACCAGTGATGCTCTGGTTCTCACATATTCTCTCTCTCTCTCTCTCTAATAATCTAAAAAAAAAAGTTTAAAGAAGGCAAAAACAAGTAAAATGTCATTAATGTTAGAGCAGTGTTCTGGCTGCTCTCACAGACTTGTTTTGAAAAACAACAATCTGGGGGCCAGGTAGGTGAGTAACAGGAGGAGTATGGGCAGGGTCATGTCTCCAATCCTTAGCACTGTGGTAAAAAAGTAAACAACAAGGGTGGGGGTAGGTAGCATAATGGTTATGCCAAGAGGGTCTCGTGCCTGAGGTTCCAAAGTCCCACACCACCACAAGCCACAGCTGAGCAGTGCTCTGATAAAATAATAATAAATAAAAGATGATTAATGGCAGAAAAGGGCCTTGGTCTGTCTCCATCATTAAAATAATAAATATGGGAGTCGGGAGGTAGCGCAGCCGTTAAGTGCATGTGGCGCAAAGCACAAGGACCGACAGAAGGATCCAGCTCGAGCCCCCGGCTCCCCACATGCAGGGGAGTCGCTTTACAGACAATGAAGCAGGTCTGCAGGTGTCTGTCTTTCTCTCCCCCTCTCTGCCTTCCTCTCCTCTCTCCATTTCTCTCTGTCCTATCCAACAACGACAACAATAACAATAATAACTTCAACAAGGGCAACAAAAGGCAATAAATATTTAAAATAAAATACATATACATATATGTACTATGTCTACATATGTATCATATCTACATGATATACACATGATATACACATCCGCAGTACTGGGTCGAGGATGTAGCTCACTGGTAAAGCACATCCCTTGCATGTCTAAGGACCTGAGCTGGGTCCCCAGCATCCAAAACTGCCTTGAGTAGCCTGAAGCACTGAGGAGGTGGCACAGTGAGGGGCACAGCACTGTACCTGGCACCTCTGTGCCAGAGCACTGCCCTGACTCCCTCTCATCACTACATCTCTCCCTCTCTCTCTCTCTCTCTCTCCGTGAACTAATGATTCTCCCCTCAGAGCACAGCTCAGCTTTGGCTTCTCTGGTGGTGCTGGGCTAATCAACCTAGGACCTTTGGTGCCTCAGGCACGAAAGTCGTTCTGCAAAAACATTATGCTGTGTCCCCAGTCCCTGACTCTTTACAAGAGCGGAGACAAGGATAGAGGTGGGTCTATTACAACGCCAGCTGGCGTGCCTGAGGCATCAGGTTCAATCCCTGGCTCCACCTTATACCAGAGCTGAGCAGTACTCTGATCTCTTTCCTTCTCCTGTCCCCTCTCCCTCTCATAATAACACAGAGAGGAACTGAGCAATAGCTCACCCAGTAGAGTGCACACGTGAGCCCCTGGCACTATATGGAAGCACCTTTCAGGGCACCAGGGGAAACACTGTGAACTGTGGAGTGGTTCTGTCCTTTCTGTGTCTCTCCTCTCCCCTCCTCTCCTCTCCTCTCCTCTCCTCTCTTCTCCCTCCCTCTCTCTCTCCCCCCCTGTTGAAGTCAATGACTAGCCCATTTAGAAGCCACGAGAGAGGGCCAAGCAGGATGCAACTGGTTGAGCACACATTTACAGTGGGCAAGGACCTGGGTTCAAGCCCCGGTCCCCACTTGCAGGGGGAACCTTCACAAGTGCTGCAGGTGACTCTCTTGTCTCTCTTCTCTCTCCTTCCCTCTTGATTTCTGTCTCTAAGCAATGAATAGTAAAATATCATTTAAAATAAATGAAAACCGGGGCCAGGTGGTGGTGCACCTGGTTGGGCGCATATGTTACAGTGCACAAGGACCCAGGTTCAAACCCCTCTCCCCCATCTGCAGAGGGAAAGCTTCATGAGTGGTGAAGCAGGGCTGCAGGTGTCTCTCTGTCTCTCCACTCCCTCTCAGTTTCTGGCTCTGTCTATCCAATAAATAAAGATAATTTAAAAAAAGCCCAATACATAAATGAAAACCTTGGGAACCTCCAGGATTGCTCTTGGGGGTCCCTGGCCCTTGCCCCCTGCACCAGCCCGGCCTCACCTGGCTCTCCGCCCTGAGGACGTTGGTGCCCCGATAGTACAGGGCGCTGTTGCTACCCATGTTGTAGCTGGCCACAGCCGCATCGGCCACCTTCTGCACCTGCGGGTCGTCGGGGGACAGCTCCTGGCGCCCCCCCACCAGATGCTCGCGCCGCTCCCCAGGGCCGGACAGCGCCAGGACGCAGGCGGCGAGCAGGGCCAGGCCAAGCGCCAGCGGGAGCTGGGAAGGAGCCATGGTCAGCGGTGCCAGGCCTCCGGCCCCGCGCCTTTTACTCGCCCGGCCGCCCCCGCGGGGAGGCGCCCCTGGGCCAACCTGCCTCCTGCCTGGGCCCCGCCCCAGCACCTGTGCGCCCGCCTCCCCGCCGCACCCAACCTGGGCCGCACCCCCTCGCCACCTGGGGTATGGAGGGGAATTCCAGCAACAATCCCAGAGTGCCTGCTGTCACCTCCACGTCCCCGCCTGGTGACCTTGGCGAACTATCCTCTCCGTTTGCCTCTGAGAATTGGACCAAGGTTCTTCCCTTGGGAAGGCGGGTGCAGTTCACAAGTGGTGAAGCAGGTCTGGAGGTGTCTTTCTCCCTCCCTCCCTGTCTTCCCCTCCTCTCTCAATTTCTCTCTGTTCCATGCAAAAAAAAAAGGGGGAGGGGGATGACTGCCAGGAGCAGTGGATTCATACTGTGACACTGAGCCCCAGTGATAACCTTGGAGGCAAATAAATAAATGTAAAGCATTCCAATAGATGGCCACTAAAGTAGTTTTTTTTTAAATAAACTTTATTTATTTATTTATTCTCCTTTGTTGCCCTTGTAGTTATTGATGTTGCTGTTGTTGGATAGGACAGAGAGAAATGGAGCGAGGAGGGGAAGACAGAGAGGGAGAGAGAAAGACAGACACCTGCAGACCTGCTTCACCGCCTCTGAAGCGACTCCCCTTCAGGTGAGGAGCTGGGATCTCGAACCAGGTTCCTTACGCCAGTCCTTGTGCTTTGTGCCATGTGTGCTTCACCCGCTGTGCTACTGCCCGAGTCCCTTATTGCTGCCATTGTTGTTGGATAGGACAGAAAGAAATCAAGAGAGGGGAGGGGAAGACAGGGGGGTGGGGGGAGAAAGACAGACACCTGCAGACCTGCTTCACTGCCTGTGAAGCAAACCCCCTGCAGGTGGGGAGCCAGGGGGGCTCAAACCGGGATGCTGATGCCAGTCCGGGTGCTTTCTGCCATGTGCACTTACCCCACTGCACTACCGCGCAGCTCCCACTAAAGTAGTTTTTATTTCACCCATGATGTTGACTGTAATACTCTGATCACGATAGTGAATAAATGTTTTTATTTTCTTTTTTGTTTTGCCTCCAGGGTTATCACTGGGGCTCGGTGCCTACCCTATAAATCCACTGCTCCTGGAGGCCATTTTTTTCCCCATTGTTGTTGAATAGAATAGAGAGAAACTGAGAGAGGACAAGAGGACAGAGAGGAGGAGAGAAAGACAGACACCTGCAGACCTGCTCCACCGCTTGTGAATCAACCCCCCTGCAGGTGGGGAACTGGGGACTTGAACTGGGATCCTTACACCAGTCTTTGCGCTTCAGGGTCTGTACGCTTAACCCTGTGCGCTACACCCGCCACCCCTCCCTCCTCTTTTTTAAATGCTCCTTACCAGGAGTCAGGGCAGGACTTGCCTGCTAGAGGCGCTTGGTTCAGTCCCCAACACAGCATGTCCTTGGCATCTCTCTTGCATGTGAAACTCTAGTGTTGTATGCTCTCCCCCTGCCAAGAAAATTGGTTCAGTCCTGCTAGTTTTCGCGGGCCGCTTGTCCCCGCCCCAAGGAACCCCGCCAGAGTTCCAAAGTTTCAGAGTTAGAGAGTTCTTGGCGCCGCCATGTGAGAAGGAGGCAGGAGAGTTTTGTTTGGTGATTAGTTTGTCTTAGTTTATAAATCGTTGTTCCTGAATAAAGAAATACAGCTTCCCTGCCCAGCCATGTGTCCTCGAGTCTCTGTTACCCGCCTGTGAAGCTACCCCGGCCAGCTGGAGCCTCCGAATTTTAACAACACTCTAGCTCATGTGAAATATACAGACTTTTTTTTAAAGGCCCTAAACTGGGCCACTCACAGTGAAACGGGGCTTATGTTGCAGGTGCCAATGCAATCGGGCAGTCTGCCTTCTTGCTGATACTCGAAACCCCACGTGAGAGAGGAGCAGTCTGGGGATGCAAGGCTGAGGCTCCTCCAGGTCCTGAACGTGCATTTTAGGGTTCTGTGCACTTTGTACTTTTGCCATATGTCAGTGTGTGTGTGTGTGTGTGTGTGTGTGTGTGTGTGTAGCTTTTTTCCTTTGGGACACCTGACCTCTCAATGCTCCTCCATCTCCACAAGCTTTAGGGGGGCTGGAAGCAGAGTGGCTTGCAGAGGGCCCCCACAGTCAGCTCCCCCAGGAGACGAGGACTAGGGATGGTTACTGCCCAGTCCAGCTACCACCCGACTGCCAGTCCAGCTGGGAAAAAACAACCTTGGGATTCCAGGCAACAAGCCCTGGGGCTCAAGTGTCTGCCTTAAAGGTGCAGAGCCCAGTTTGTGCAAAGAAGCCCAGCCTAGGCTGGACCTTGATGGGGGAGGGTCAGAGGAAGAGGCCTAGGCCCTCTGCACTGGATGGGGGGGGGGGGTGAGTAACATCCAGGGCCCTGGGATCCCCCAGGTCTATTTTCCGATCACTTGAAGCTCAGTCACAGCCATACTTGCCTCCATCAGCGCCCAGATAAATAGCCGGGTTGTCACCCTGTCACCAGGGGCTATGGGCCCCCAGCTCACCTGCCCCTCCTCTGCACCGAACACCTTCGGGAGACCTTCACCCCTGGTCTGTTCTCACAAGCACCATGGCTGTAAGTACTGTCCTCACGTCACAGAGAAGTCAGGACACTTATCTAAGGTCACACAGCTGTGGTGCTGTCTTGGTGAGGGAGGTGCTGAGCATTGGGTATGTGTTAGGCCCTCAGCCTCAACTCGGCAGGGCCTCATCCTCGGACGGCTCTGAGAAGCAGGAATTGCCGCTTCTTCTGGTAATTATTTTTTAATAGTTATCTCTTTGATAGGACAGAGAAAAATTTAGGGGGAGGAGGAGATAGAGAAATTGAGACACCTGTAGCACTGCCTCACTGCTCATGAAGCTTCCCTGCCACAGGGGGCTTGAACTCAGGTCCTTGTGGAATGTAATGTGTGGGCTCACCCAGGTGCACCACCACCCAGCCTCCTTCAGCAGTTCTTTTCAGAAGAATTGGGGAGCCACTGGGGAAGGGTTTGCTGGGGTCTGGAGTGAGTTGGCCTGGCTCCACAGAGAGGTGCCCAGGGCTGGACTCCATCCCGCGTGGCCACAGGAGATGTGTGTGTGGTGGGCGGGGGGGTCTGGAATCTTCACGGTCTTGGATCTGTGGGCTGTGGCCCGACAGGCCCACCCAGGTGCCCAGGGCAGCCCTCTCTTGCTCCCGGATGATCAGAGGTTCTTGCTGACCAGTGGGACCCTGATTAGGCCACACAGTCCCTCCCCGGCTCTGCTCCCCTCCACCTACCAAGTCACAGCCTGGGCGGGAGGCCTGAGGCCACAGGGGCTGGGAGCCAGCCCACAGCTCCCTCAACCAGGGTCAGCTTTCACAGAGATACTGCTAGAATGTCTGCAGGATCAGAACAGCCAAGCCACTGACTCCCCCGTCACTCGGGGCCAAGAGCAACCAGATCCAACAGCAGATCTGGGTCCCGGCTGGGCTGTAGTGACAAGAGGCAGGAAAGGGGGACCACTGTGAGGGGGTGTGTGGGGTGAGCTGGGGTCCTCCTGCAGCTCCCCTCCTCCCTCCCCAGGGCCATCAGACACTCTACCCAGCACACGGGTCGGTCGGTGTGACCCCAGTCTCTGCACCAGAGCTGAGGTGAGACAAAAGGGGGGAGGGGTTTGTCAAACAGGAGAGGGGTCAGAGGGTGGCCCTGTCCAGGTTTAGGACGACTGTCTTTTTCATTCAGATACAAAGAGCGACAGACACCCACCACAGCCTGAGTCTCCCCTGGTGCTGCAGCAAGCCCAGGTGGTGCCTGGGTTTGAACCTGGCCCGTGTTCGGGGCAAGCACCCAACAGGCCCTGTGCTGAGCCTTAGAGACTGACTCCCACTCACCCCCATGCCCCACCAAGGCCTGCTCTCTCCAGCATTCCAGGCCTTGACTCCGCTGTCCCGCTGGCCAAGTTGGGGCCGGATCTCTGGGAGGCCACACGGGTTCAGGGAACATTCTAGAAGCTCTTTGTCTCCTGCTGCCCGGGGATTGATCCGGGAACTTGTGTGGGCTGCAGGAAGGAGTACAGATAAGGGGTTCGGGGCTGCCACCCTGCCCTGGGAGAGGAAGGGAATTGCCTATGATAAGGGGCAGGAAGCTGCAGGATTTTGCCAGGCAGGTCCCAGCGCCAGGGCTGCGGAGTGGGCGGAAACCTGATTACCTCACCAGGCGCCTGACGGGGCTGGGGGTAGGGGCATGGCCCTGCAGAACCCCCCGTCCCAGCACCAAAACCCCATGGGACAGCATCCCAGCACGGGGGCTGGGGCTCAGGGACTCTGTGAGGGCACCATGGACCCATCCAGGAAAAGGTCAGAAACAGAGCCGACACTTCAGGGCAGTACACAGAGCTCCTCAGCCAGGCTCCAGCCTGAAGACTCCCGCGCCCTGCAGGGCCCCAGCTGAACCTTCACCCCACCCCGGCCGTGCTTGTTTGCCCCTCCTTCTTCTCAAAGATTGTTATTGACTAAGGAGAGGAGAAGGGAGAGAAGGGGAGCCAGACATCACTCTGAGGCATGTACTGCCAGGGATTGAACTCAGGACCTCCTGCTTGAGAGTCTAAGACTGTTCTCACTGCTCCACCTCCTGGACCACCAGGCCATGCTTTCTGACTAGGCTCAGCAGTGCTGTAGGTCACTTTATTCTTGGACTCGCCCCACGCCCGCCTTTATATATCTTTTTCCAACCTGGGCAATTCCCCAGCTGTCAGGGTGGCTCGTGAAACTTCTTCCATGCATAGTATCCCTGTGTGGTGCTAATGGGCTCGAACCCCGGTCCTGGTGCACGCACAGCAAGATGTGTGCTCTACCGAAAGTAGTCTCCTGGTCTCTCGGTTCTCTGTCAGGACTGGGGAGACAGCATAAAGGTGGTGCAAGAGGGCTTTCATGCCTGAGGCACCGAAGGCCTGGGGGTGATTAACCCCAGCATCCAGCATCGGTATAGACTAGGGTCGAGCTCTGGGGAGGAAAAAAAAATTTTTTTCCTAAGGGGGGGCAGGTAGAGACAAAGAAATTGAGAGGGATGGGGAGAGATGGATGTAAGATACTCGCAACACTGCTTTACCACTTGTGAAGCTTCCCTCCTGCAGGCAGGGACAAAAAATATCCAGTTTAGAGGCCAGGCAATGGCACACCTGGGTAAGCACACATTGCAGTGTGCAAGGACCTGGGTTCAAGCCCCCTGGCCCCCACCTGTAGGGAGGAAGCTCCACAAGAGAAGCACGCACGCAGTTGCCCGCCCCCTCTGTCTCGTCCTCCCCTCAATTTGTCTCTGTAATAAAGATGTAAAAATATCTAGTTTATCTGACAGTCCTGGTGCTTTTCGCCACCAGGGTTGGCACCTGCGTATCTCCACTGTGTTACTTCCTTCTTCCCTGCAGAGGGTGACAGACAGCTCAGCACCCGCCGGCAGCTCCTTAAACTCCCCTGCAGGTCGCCCAGGGGTCAGTCAGGTGCACCTGTCCCTCATCAGTGGCTTGTAAGTTTGTGATTGGGGCATTAGTGGCCTACGGTAAACAGGTCTTTTTAAGTCGACTCTATGTGACACCAGGGCTTTTGCTGCGGCGCCTGCAGAGCCAGGGATGAAGGCCGCCACCTGCCCCTGGCCACCTTCATGCCACTTACCCTGCCGTCCCGAGGCACAGCCAACCTCAGGGAAGCACATGGAGTGTACACGCTGCTGGACAGATGGGGCCCCGTATTCCCACCACAGGGGCCGCCCCCCCAGGCCCCCATGCGCAGTGGTTGCCATCTTTACCTCCACTGCCTGGCACCTGTGTGGGTCCGAAGCGGGACCCCAAGGATGGCGACCGCACAATCCGGCTCTTGCTGTGCTAGGTGACCCGCCCTGGCACAGCTGGCCACGTCTCACGGGATCCCAGGGCAGGGTAGGAGGCGTGCGCCCACTTGGGGTGGGAGCTGCCATGTCACCGTCATCGGGTGGGTCTCTGTTTCCCAGTGTCCACAGCGGCTCCTGTTGCCCCATCCCGTCGGCGGGGGCACAGAGCTGGCACCTCGCTTGCATTTCTGCTCAATGACATCACCAAGCAGCTGACCTCGCCCTTTTGGACACTAGTCCCCCCGGCAGGGCTCCGCTCCCCCCACGGGCAGCTCTGAGCTGTGGGCACCTACCCTCCTGATGCTTCAGTCTCCCCGCTCCCTGAACTGTGTGCAGAGGCCGAGCCACTTTCAGGATAGTTGAGGTGACCAATTCTTCTTTTTCTATTCTATTTATGTATTTGATAGAAATAGAGAAGCGGAAGACAAAGAGGATGAGAGACAGACACTGCTTCATCACTCACAGAGCTTTCCCCTGCAGGTGGAGGCCAGGGGCCTGAACCTGCGTCCTCGTGCATTGTTACATGCCTGCTCAACCAGGTGCGCCACCACCTGCCCCCCAGTTCTTTATTTTGCTGTTATTTTGCAGGTCTAGGGTCTCATGCATGTTCAGTCTCAAAGTTCCTGGGCTGCTTTAATTTGCTCATCTATTTTTGTCATTAAAGTCCTTTTTCTTTTTCTTTTTTAAACAAATTATTTATTTTATTTTTTGAGAGAGATTCAGAGACAGAGACACACACACACACACAGAGAAACTCCAGAGCACTGCTCAGCTCTGGCTTATGGTGGTGCTGGGGACTGAACCTGGGATTTAGGAGCCTCAGGCATGAGAGTCTGTTTGCATAACCATTAAGCTGTCTCCCCTGCCCTAAAGTCCTTTTTCTTCCTTCTTTTCTCCAGAGTGAGAGATAGAGAAGGAGGCACTGAGGGTGGGGTAGATAGCGTTACGGTTGTGCAAAAAGACTGTCACGCCTGAGGATCCACAGCCCCAAGTTCAGTCCCCTGCACTACTGAGCAGTACTCTGGGGGGGGGAGAGGAGGGGAAGAGCGCGTAGAAGCGCTGCTGCACTGCTCCTGAAATTCCGCTTTGCATGGCGCTCCCAAGCACGTGGTGGCCAGGGGCCTGGGCTCAAATATGGAGCGTGCACTCCACCAAGTGAGCCACCCCCAGCCACCCAGGGCTGCACTGTCATTCAGACAGAGAGGAGACATCGCAGCACTAGGGCTCCCCAGTGCCCGTGGAACTTCCATGTGGTGTCAGGATCCAGCCTGGGTCACAGGCTTGGCGAGGCTATGCGCCCTACCCACTGAGCTACTTCTCAGGCCCGTGAACCTTCACACATCTCCCCGTCTTCGTCTTATCTGCCGTTCTCCCTCCCCAGACGGCAAGTCCTCTGCGCCGCCTGGAGTCAAAGCCCAGCTGACCTCGCTTCCCAGGTGGGAAAACCAAAGAGCAGAGGGGCCGAGGGATGAAACTGGGGGACACAGGCTTTCAAGGTGCGCCCCAGAGAGCGCAAGGTGCCGTGACTCAGCCTCTCTGCAACCCTGGGCTGCCCACCTGCGAGAGACAACAATCACTCCTTATTGTGAAAGAACAACAAAGCTCCTCGCTGTGGGCCTGGCTCTCACCAGCGTGAACAAAGGGCAGGCGGAAACACACCCGGGGAGGAGAGGCGTCCTCCCCCAGCCTCCAGCGGGCACACAAGCCAGGGGCAGTGACCTCTCCCCAACACTTGGACCACCTCTTCCTGGCATCTGACTCCCACTGAGTTTTCCGCCAGGTGCCGCCCGACCCAGCTGTTGACTCACCCAACACCTGGAACACCAGGGACTGTGTGGATCCCGGGAAGGGTCAGCCCACACTCGGCCTCACGTGACTGAGGGATTGAGACATGGAGGCACGGAGGCGCCTACCCGCAGCCTTAAGTGGGAGGGGGGGTGCGGGGGGGGGGGGGGGCTGTCCTCAGAGTGGGAAGGGGAGGCCGGTTCCCATCCACAGACCCAGGTGGTCCCCGGGGTGGAGCTGACTGCCAGCCCAGCCGCTACCCAGTCACAGAGCCCAGCGAGGAAGGCCACTGACTTTATTGAGTTAGAAAATCTTACAAGGACAGTGACGGTTCTGCCAAAAAAGCTGGAGGTTAGGGCAAGGTGACGGTGTGTGTCTGGGGGAAGGGGGCGATGCATGCGTGAGCGAGAATCCCCAAAAAGCTGCAACGGTGAGGGGAGAGAACTCCCAAAAGACCCCCGAGTACATTGGAGTGAGGACGCCAACAGCCATCGATTCCTTTGTGGGGGCAGGGGAGCAGTCCCCACCCGGCAGTGCTCTGGGCTGGGGCTGGGAGGCCCCAGGCGGCATCACAAGAAGGCATCACACCACTCGCGGAGGCAGCCGAAGCAATCCCGGGACTGCTTGGCGTTGGCACCGCACGTGTCCTTCAGCCACTCCCGGAAGAGGTCTTCGTCCTTCTTCAGCACCAGGAACTGGCCAAGCACCACGTAGGCCTGCAGAATGGGCGAGGACGGGGCGCACTGCTGAGTGCCGGGGGCCCGCAGGCCCATGAGGCATGGCGGGAAGGGTCAGCTCTTCAGAGGACGCCCTGCCCAGTCCTCGCCCCCCCCCCCCCCCACACACACTCCCAAGCTGCCAGGCTGCCCAGCCCGCCCCGGCCCCAATACCTTGTCAAAGCCCCGTTCCTCCAGCTTCTTGCCCAGGACTTCACCGATCCCGGCCAGGCTGCCCACTGGCTTCTCCCCCATGGGCTCTGCCACAAAATCTCGGTGCTTCTGGGACGTCGTCATTCTTCTGCTCAGGCTTCACCTGGGGCGCCAAAGGAGAAGCGGGTTGGGGGTGGGGAAGCCAGGCCCGAGGGCTCCCCCGACCGACCCCACGCAGGCTCCTCTGCGGGGGAGGCTGCAGACCGGCTTGGGGGCGGCTGGGGGGGGGGGGTCTCCTCCCGGCCATTGCAAAAGAGAGCGCCCTCGGCATCCAGGAGCCCTGCGGGCAGCGCCCATGAACCTCTGAGCCGGGCATCCACATGCCCCCGACCCTGCCTGCGGGGAAGCCAGTGGCGAGGAACCGAGGTGGGGGGGGTCCCCGCCAGAAGCGGGCTCGCTCCAGCAGCCCGACCACAGCACCCAGCCCAGGGGCGCGCGGGGTGGGCGGGGCGTCCCCGCAAGGCCCCGCCCACTCTGCCCTGACCCCGCCCACTCTACCCAGGCCCCGCCCACTCTGCCCCTGGCCCCGCCTCCCACGTCGCGGAACCGCGGCCGCGCTCGGTCTCCCGCTCCCGGGGCGCCTCCTCCGCTCCGCCCGCGCCCCCCACCCTCCCCCGCGCCCCGCGCCGCCCCCGGCCTCCAGCCAGGGCTCCTCCACGTCTCGTGCTCACCCGCAGACCCGCTCCGCCTAACGGCTCCTCCGCCAGCCGGCTGCTCCCGCCGATGGCGCGACCCACTAGAACGTTCCTCAGCTTCCGCTTCCGGGTCGCTCTCCGGCCCGCTTCCATAAAGACTCCGGCTCGGGCAGGTCTAGCCTCAAAGAAGCATAGAGAAGAGGCGCTGCGCCCCCGCCCCTTGCCCTGCGCCGTCGTGGGGCGCGCCTCTCCGGCGTCTTCCCGAGAGCTTCTTCCCGGGCGGCGCTGCTGGTCGCATCGCAGTGAGCCGAAGCCGCGGAGGAGAAGACGACGTCGGCTGACGGCTGGAACTCGCAGCCGGACCCGGCCGACCTGCCGGCGGGAAGAGTTAGAGGACGGACCAGCCGGCCGGAAGGCGCCCAAGAGAAGCGGAAGTCCAGTGCGCGGAAGGTCCCGACCTGACAGCGGCCGCGCCAGCCCCCTCGGGGATCGGGTGTGAGATCGAGGCCCCGGGGCTCTGAGACCGGCCCATCGCGACACCCTTCCCGGCGTCTCCGGCGGCTCGGCCTCGCGGTGAGTGCTGGGTCGCGCTTGTTGAGCCTCTGCCCCGACATGCGGGGCTGCCGGAGCTGCCCCCCCCCCCCCCGCCGCCTCCCGCCCTCGTCCCCGGCGGGACCCGCACGACAGGCCGCCGCGCCCTGAGCTCCCTTCCCGAGATCTGCTCCCGGGGGGAGGGTGTTGTGATGGGGGGGGGCGGCGGCGGCGCACCCGGTAGGGCGCATCTGTCACCGGGCACCGAAGACCCGGGTTCGAGCCCCACGCGCCCAGGACGTGCAGGGGGGAAGCGTCACGGGCGGTGGAGCAGGGCTGCAGGCGTCTCTCTGTCTCTCCCTCTCCTCTCGATCTTTCTCTGCCCTGCCTAATATAAGTAGAAAGAATAATGATAACAATAAAAAGAAAAGGCAGCTGGGAGCGGTGGATTCCGCAGCCGGCAGTGATCCCCAGTGCTAACACTGGTGACAATAAGAATTACCGGGAAAGGTTAAGGGCGTGGGCAGACAGCAAGCATCAAAGTGATGCAAACAGACGCTCCTACCTGAAGTCCCAGAGTCCCAGGTTTGATTCCCCCCGCGTCACCGTAAGCCGGAGCTGAGCAGGTCTCTGAAGAGAGTATATGTGTGTATTGTGTGTCCCGTGTATGTATGTACACACGCGCACGTCACCAGAGAAGAGACAGAACCAGAGCTCTGCTCGGCCCTGGCGCCAGGTGTCCGGGACTGAGCCGCGTCCAGGGTGGAGGCAGGCGGGTCCTGTGGATGAAATAACAAGAAAGCGGATGGGGCCTCCTCCTGGCAGCGGCGTGCTGGCCATCAGACGTGGGACCTGGGCGTGCAGATCCTGCACTCCTCCACCTGAGCCATCCCCCCTCCCCATGCTTCATTCATTCGTTCATTCCTGATTTGCTGTGTGCTGGCTTGCCCTCAGGGAAGGAATGGCTTTCCTCACACCTGTATTTATCTCTTTGGTACTGCGATGCGTGTTCGGTTTTTATGACCACGCCCGCGAGCACGTGAGCTGCGTTCTTGTGCCTCACAGGGCTGGACGCCTTGTTCACGTGACCTTGCTGTGGGCCAGCTGGTATGTTTCCTGCGAGGCCTGGGGAAGTGGACCTGCTAGAAGACAGCCAGGGAGCAGGGGGGCAGGAGGGTAGGGCGTGCAGGCAGGCAAGTCAGTCTCGGAGCCCGAGTTCTTAAGCACCCTGTCACTCCGTCCCACGCAAGCAGCCCTGGATTCTGCGCCTGGCATCCAGGAAACAGAGCCGAGGACAGACTCTGCAGCCCCCGCCTCCCGGAAACCCGTCCCAGCATGTCTCAGGCCACCAAGAGGAAGCACGTGGTGAAGGAGGTGCTGGGGGAGCATGTGGTGCCCTCCGACCAGCAGCAGATCGTCAGGGTGAATAGCAGTGGGGGCTCCCTCCGGGGCCCGGGGCGGGGGGGGGGGGGCGGTCAGGGAGGGTCATTCGCTTACCACCCTTGGTGCCCAGGTACTCAGGACCCCGGGGAACAACCTGCACGAGGTGGAGACGCCCCAGGGGCAGCGCTTCCTGGTGAGCATGCCCTCCAAGTACCGGAAGAGCATCTGGATCAAGAGAGGTGAGAGCAGAGCGGCAGTCCCGCAAGATGCTGCTGCCCCCGCCCGCCCGCTGCCACCCGCCCATTGAGCCCCGTCTCTGCCCACAGGGGACTTTCTCCTCGTTGACCCCATCGAAGAGGGAGCGAAGGTGAAGGCTGAGATCTCGTTTGTGTTGTGCAAGGACCACGTGCGCGCTCTGCAGAAGGAAGGATTCTGGTAAGCTGACCCCTCTGCTGGTGCCCCCGCCCGCCACGGAAGGGGGGAGAGGAAACCCAGGCATCTCGGGCGAGGGCCTTCTGAGGGACCCTGGCTCTTCTCTTGGCACAGGCCTGAAGCCTTCTCAGAAGCGGCTGAGGAACACAACAGGAGCAGGTGAGAAGACAGAGCACAGCAGTCAGGACTGCAGTCCCTTGAGGGGCGAGTCGAGTCTCCGTTGTCCTGGTAGGACCCTGCTGAGGACTCGTGGCTAGAAAGGCGGACGGCATGGCGTTGGTCAGCTTACTTTCTTAATCTCTATCCTTGGCTAAGGAGGCTTAAGGAGTTAATTCTTGTGAAACTGCTTGATGTGGCACCTGGTATGTGACGTGGGTCCCTGGGGTGTGTTAGGTGGTGGTAGGTAACCTTGCTTTGTAAGGCTGTGTGTTTTAGCTTCACATCTTACCTTAATGCTTATTGTGCCCGCCACCGGAAGTCCACCTAACAACTGTCTCTCCCACCCCGTTGGGTGACCTCAATGCTACAGCCATTGTCTAAGAATTTGTTTCCCTTGACTTTACTTTGCCTCCAGGCTTATTGCTGGGGCTCAGTGTGGCACTAGGAGTCCACACTAGGCTCTTGGAAGCCATTTTTTCTTCTTTTAATGGACTGAGAAAAATTGAGAGGAGGGAGGAAATAGGGAGAGAGAGAGACAAGGATAAACACTTGAAGACCTGCTTCACTGCTCATGAAGCATTCTCCCTGCAGGTGAGGAGTGGGGGCTTGAACCCTGATCCTTGCGCATGGTCATATATGCATTTACCTGAGTGCACCACTGCCCGGCCTCTTTTTGGGCCTTTAAAAAAAACCTTGTATTTGTGTTTTATACATGGGGACAGTGGGTAGACAGAAGCAGCCTGGCTTGGCACACACACTGCCAGATGGGAGACTGAACTCAGGACCTCACGCTTGAGAAGGGAGAGGGCCACCAGCACTGCTTCATCACTTGCAAAGCCTGCCTCCTGCAGGTGGGACCAGGGCTTGAACTTTTGAGTCCTTGAACCTGGCCCCACGAAGACCTTCCTTTCCTAGAAGGCATTGGGCTAACTCTTCTCTCTCCCCCCATGCAGAGAGACTCAACCAGAGCTCCCAGCCGAGCCACAGTCTTCAGAAGAATCCAACTCTGAAGATGATTCTGACCTCTTTGTTAACACCAACCGCAGACAGTACCACGAGAGCGAGGAGGAGAGTGAGGAGGAGGGGGAGGAGGCTGCTGACTGAGCCCCCCAGGCCCACTTCTCTTGCTCAGAGACTAGCTCCTCTGAGCTCAGACATTCCCAGGCTGCTCTACGGATCCCCCCTTTGCGCCCCCCCCCCCCCCCCCACTGGCTGGGGACAAGACAGAGCTCCTCTCTGAACTGGCCTCTGACCTGGAGAATTAAACCCCTGGCGGGTGGTGACGCAATGATGTCCGCGTGGCTTTCTGGAGGAAGGAGGGGCCCGTGGAGGCCCCACAGGTGGGCAGGCTGAGTGGGAAGGCAACAGTGGGCTGGGTGCCCACCAACCCCTCCTCCGTCTGCTCCGAGGCTTAGACGGCGCCGACCTCCTCGCCTGCTGGGAACAGGCCGCCCCAGACCCTTACATCTTGCCATGAACACTGACTCAGGCCCCGGGGCCTCCTGCCTCTCAGAGTCACTCAGGGCCTTGGGGGCGCTTTCCTTGCCCCTCTGCTCCGGGGACTCCAGGCCGCCGTGTCTGTCCCCTGGCTGGCGGCCCTTCGCCAGCCACATCATCCCACTGCTCCAATTTCTTGTTTTTTTATGGAACTCGATTCTCACAAGCGCAATTTCACCACTCCAGGTGCATTTTCATTCCAGTAGAGAGGGAGCAATGCCACAGCACTGGCTGGGGCTTCCTCCAGCACCATAGCATCCCCCCATGTGGTGCTGGGGCTCAGGCCCAGACCCCATGCCCAGTGAGGCAGGAACCTTACCTGGTGAGCTATCTCTCTAGCCCACCCCCATTTGTCCTCTGAAGCTTTTACCTCTGGCTGCCCACCTCCCCTTTGCTAGCGTCGCAGCACTGAGCGTGTGGGTTAGGTACTGAACCTGACACAGGCGTGACTTCACAGCTCCCAGGACAACGTTCCATTCGCTAGTTCAGATAGAGGAAAAGACCCAACAGCCCTGCTCCACCGTACCTGGAGCCTCCCCCAGGTGCTGTCCATGGTGCTTCCACGTGCTGGGGCTGGAGCCCTGGGTGCGCTGTGTCCTGGCTCCATACTGACCACCCAGTTCTGGAAGACTTGACCTCCTGGCGCACAGTCCTCCCGATGGCAGTGCCGTCCTTTCCCACATCCGGGCCTTTCGTGAACAGCGCTGGGACTCTTGACACTCAGCACCTTCTGGTGCTGTGCTTGGGGTCAACTGTTGGTACCTCCACAATCCCGCCCCAGCCACCCTCCTCTCCCTCTGCCTTCTCCCCAGCAGCAGGAGAAAACCGCCCCCCCCCCCAGCCACTAGTTCACATCACACAGCTGACTACAAACCCCAGAGAATCTGAGTCACCAAGGAGTCAGTCCGCTGTTCCCCTTAGTTACTGAGCCCCGCTCAGATTTCGCTGAGGACCCACGACCCTCCATCATGCCCAGGGCTCTCCCTGTCCTCCCACTTCCGGCTGTAACCCCCCCCACCACCACCTGTCTTGCTGGTGGACTCTGGGCTGGGTTTTGTTTCTGTTGTCTCCCGATAGCAGAACTTCTCACTAAACAGACAAGGACCACAGGTCGTGTTCCTGGAGGGTGAGCCGCTCTTGGTCGCGCAGCCTGGTTTCATCAGATGCGCTCCAGCCACACTGGAAGGAGCTTCTGTGTTGCGATGTCCCGTCCCCCTGTCTCTCTGTCTCTGTTTCTGTCTGGAAAAGATGGTCCGGGATCACAGAGCCAGCAGCAGTGGGGAAAAAGCCTTGCGGCAGAGCAGTCACTGAGCCCAGCTCTGGCCATGCCCCCTTCCTGTTCACTGTCTCTCATGTTTGCTGACTAGCTGCACTTGCTCGTGTCTGCTTTAAAAGTGTGCATGTGTGTGTCTGTCTGTCTCTGTCTGAGCAGTTTAAAGTTCCTTTGGAAATAACCCAAACTTGGGCATATATGTGGGTTTCTTGGGAATTTCTGCTCTGTCCATTCCTGTGTCTGTATGAGTTGTGTTTTACAACACAGCTGACAGCTCCTGGCTCCCGCCCACCTGCCACCATTCCATGAAATTACCCTATTTTTTCCAGGGTAAGAATTTTAGAATGAACTTGCAGTCCAGTTACAAGCCTGGGCTTGGGGAGACAGCCTAGTAATTCTGCACTAGCCTTAGTGCCCGAGGCTCAGAGGACTTAGGGCTCTGGTCTTTCCGTATCTCATTAACATAAAATACCTATTTTTTAAAAGTAGAGTCTGAGAAAAATTTTGTCTGGGGGCTGGGTGGTGGTTAACCCAGTAGAGTGCACATGTCAGCGTGTGCAAAGATCTGGGTTCCAGCCCCTGTCTGTGGTACAGAGGATGAGTTACTGGACTTAGGAGGTCTTGGGTCTTATCCTCAGAATCATCTGTGCCAGTTTAGTGCTGTTTCTTATGACCCACCCGTGAGGTGGAGCACCCCAGCAACATTCCCAGCAGCTACAAGCAGGGGACGCTGTGAGCATGTCTATCCCGCCATCAGCCCAGCCAGAGTCACAGTGTCACATCACAGGAGACATCAGGCCCCCATTGCCCCCCCTTTTTTCTTTCTGATAGAAGTCAGGGAGAGGGAGAAAGACACCAGCAGGAGACATGACAGACACCGGCAGCCTTGCTCTGTCGCTTGTGAAGCTTCCCTCCTGCAGGTGGGCACCAGGGGTTTGAACCCAGGTCCTCCTGCATGGCAGTCACTACACATTTTGTATATAGTAGACGCTATTTTTAATGTACAGGTTTATTTGTTTTGCCACCAGGGTTATCATTGAGTCAGTGCCTGCACTATGAATCCAACACTCCTGGCAGCCATTTTCCTTATTTTATTTCATTTTTTTTTATATAGGACATGGAAATCAAGAAGGGAGAAGATAGAGGAGAAAGAATGATAGACACCTACAGACCTGCTCTTAAAGCATCCCTCCTGCATGTGGGGAGTAAAAAAAAAAAAATAAAATAAAAAATAAAAAATTATTTATGATAGAGGAAACAGCAAGAGAAACAGCATCAGTCTGGCAACGGTTCCCACCTGCAGGGGGAAAGCTTTGTGAGTGGTGAAGCAGGGCTGCAGGTGTCTCTCGCCCTCCCCCCACCTTGATTTCTGGCTATCTCTATCTGATAAAGATCATAAAAAATGGCAACAGACATTCTTGAACCCTGGTGAATAAATTAAAGGTGCCAACCTCCCGACCCTCCAAGCCCTTGTTCCGTCGCTACCTTCCAGACAGGATAGCTCTTGCCAGCAGAGCCTGGCTGCCAGGGTTTGCACAGAATGGAAGCAGACAAGTATGTCTTGTTTCTAAGTCAACACATTTTTCTAATTTATTTTCCCTTTTGTTGCCCTTGGTTTTTGCATTATTGTTGTATGCTTTACATTGGGTTGTTCTAGCTCTCCCCCTGCCAAGAAAATTGGTTCAGTCCTGCTAGTTTTCACGGGCCCACTTGTCCCCGCCCCAAGGAACCCTGAGAGTTCCAGAGTTTGAGAGTTGTTTGCGCCGCCATGTGAGAAGGGGGCAGGAGAGTTTTGTTTGGTGATTAGTTTGGGTTATTTTATGAATCATTGTTCCTGAATAAAGAAATATAGCTTCCCTGCCCAGCCGTGTGTCCTCGAGTCTCTGTTACCCGCCCGTGAAGCTAGCCCGGCCAGCTGGAGCCTCCGAATTTTAACAACAGTAGTTATTGCTGTTGTTAGATAGGACAGAGAAATGGAGAGGGGGAAGATAGAGGGGGAGAGAAAGATAGATACTTGCAGACCTGCTTCACTGCCTGTGAAGCGACTCTCCTGCAGGTGGGGAGCCTGGGGTTCAAACCAGGATCCTTATGCTGGTCTTTGCGCTTTGAGCTACTGCCAAACTCTCCCCAACACATTTTTGTTACCTCTCTAAAGGACTTTTTAAAGATTTATTTTATTCCTGTGAGAGGATCTCACAAGGTAAAGAGGAGAGAGACACCAGCAGAATGCAGTCCTGAGTGCCTCCAGCAAGATGGTCAGACGCACTGCAGGCTGATTTACCTCCCCAGCCACAAGGGACATTTTCAAGTATGTTCAAAAATCAATGGAGGGAGTCGGGCTGTAGCGCAGCGGGTTAAGCGCAGGTGGCGCAAAGCACAAGGACCGGCATAAGGATCCCGGTTCGAACCCCGGCTCCCCACCTGCAGGGGAGTCGCTTCACAGGCGGTGAAGCAGGTCTGCAGGTGTCTATCTTTCTCTCCCCCTCTCTGTCTTCCCCTCCTCTCTCCGTTTCTCTCTGTCCTATCCAACAACAACGACGACAACAACAATAACTACAACAATAAAACAACAAGGGCAACAAAAGGGAATAAATAAATAAAATAAAATATTTAAAAAAAAAAAAAAATCAATGGAAAGGAATACAGGCCCCTGGGCCCCAGCCCCGAGCCCCTCCACCCTCGCCAGTTTTTTCTGAATGTTACTGGGTGACCTCTGGGATTTCGCTCCAGGATATTTTCAGATGGAGACAGAGAGAGGGAAAGACCCAAGTTTTTTTTTCCTTCTCCAGAGCGAGGCTGTCTCCCCAGCCAGCGGGAGTTTCCCTCAGTGCAGTGGAGGCCAGGCTCAAACCCCAGCAGCACACGGCCAAGTAGCAAACTATCCAAGTGAGCTACCTTCTCTGGATTCTGTATCGAGGGAGACTAAGTAACGCCCCATGTTGCACAGAGGACCACCCACCTGCCCACAGTGCTCCTGTGTGGGTCTCACACCTGGCGAGCGAGCACTGGCTGGCGGTACCCCCCGTCTTCACTGCTCCGGGCCAACTTTTTCAGTGACCAGAGCACTGCTCAGCTCTCGCTCACAGTGCTGGGCGCTAATCCCGGGCCACCAGTGCACACTACCAAGCATGAGGACTCGCTTCTGGCCCTGCGACGACACCTGCAAGGGAGAAGCTTCGTGTGCAGTGGGACAGTGCTGCAGTGATCTCTCTCACCCTCTCTCATAAAGAAAATGGGGGAAAAAAGTGAAATTTAGGGAGTCGGGCAGTGGTGCAGCGGGTTAAGCGGAGGTGGCACAAAGTGCAAGGACCGGCTTAAGGATCCCGGTTCGAGCCCCTGGCTCCCCACTTGCAGGGGAGTCACTTTACAGGCGGTGAAGCAGGTCTGCAGGTGTCTGTCTTTCTCTTCTCCTCCTCTCTTTCTCTGTCCTATCCAACAACAACGACATCAATAACTACAATAATAAAACAAGGGCAACAAAAGGGAATATTAAAAAAAAAAAACTGAAATTTAAAAACGTTGAGGGACTGGGCAGTGGGGGCCCCCCCCCACTATAAGATGCACAAAGACCCAGGTGCGAGCCCCCAGCCCCGTGTGAAGGGGGAGATCCCAGACGGATGGAGAAAGTACTGCAGGCATCTCTCTCTCCTACTCCACCTTCCTTTCCCTCTCAATTTTTCTCTCTACCCAATAAAGATAGGTGACATTTTGAGGATGGTCAGGAGACTGAAGCTGCACAGGTTACATCAACAGTGAGACTTCTTAACCAAAAAAAAAAAATATATATATATATATATATATATATTTTATTAACTAATCCCCAGTAAGTGCGAGGACAGAAGCCTGACTCCAGCACGACTCCCAGGTTGCTAGAGAGTCACTCCTGGCTGGATGAAGCCTTTGAGATTTGAAAAGGCACAAGGCAAAAACCAGGCATCGGGGCAAGTGAGGAAGCAGCGGCCACCCAGCACTCGGGAGATCAAGGGGAGGGCTGGGGGTGGGGGCGCTCCACCCAGGACGGGCCAGCAGGCGGGGAGACTGGGAGCCCAGCTGCAGCCGCTCAGAGCCGGATGATGAGACCGCGAGGTGCCACCAGCTCCGGAGGTTGTGCTCCGGGTATCTGAACGCGTGTCGTGTCCCAGCTGGCTGGTGCGAGTCCCCAGGTGGCTCCTGTCCATCAGGCCAGACGAATGGCAGCATAGACAGCAGCCCTGGCCTGTCCTGCTCCCAGGACAGCCGTGCCCGTCACGGGCGCCCTGGCAGGCAGGGAAGGCTGTGGGGTGCCCCTCTCCCACATTCTGGGGCTCAGAGGAGGCACGCCAGAACTTGTCCCTACTGCCTGCCCCCTCCCGAGCCCCTTCAGCCACGTCTGTCCCAGGTGGAGCCCTTCTCAGGACACCGAGCGACAGGCCTAAGTCTGGGAAGCCCTGGGCTCAGCAGTGAAGAGCCCCCAGACCTGCTCCTGAGAGCCCAAGCCCAGTACCGACTGGTGGGGAACGAGGGTGGGACAGGCCGGACCCCCAGGGGAGACCCCCAGGCCTGAGCCCTGGGGATGCCACACAGCAGCGTCTCTCAGCCACCCGGAGGACCCGGGGCGCTGACGCTGCATGAGAAGGACCCTCCTCTGGCCTTGCTCTTCGTGTTCCTGAGCCCTGAAGAGCGCACGGCTGTCTGCTGGGGGGCCCGTGTCCCCATCAACGGGGCTCCCGCACGACCAAGCAAGGCTGCTCTCCTCAGCCCCCAGGGTTCAGGAAGCCATCTCCTTTCTGTCACTGGCCCTGGAACAGAGGACGGGCGAGGGGCTGCAGAGGACAGGGTGACCCCTGGGGCAGCCGGTTGTGGAGGGCAGCCGGGTGACACCCCCAAGTGCCTGCTGAGCGGAGGTCACCCAGTCACGAGACGGGAAGCAGAGACGATACCAGGCCCCACGGCAGAGCAGGGACTAGGGACCGGGGACAGGTCGGGACACACGCCACCCTCCACCCGCCCGCCTCTTCCCCAGGCCACCTGGCACCCGCGCTCAACCAGGGAGGAAAAAATAAGGAGGGGCTTTATTTTGTATTCAAATTGAAATCCTGGAGGGAACTGGCGGGGTGGATGGCTTCACTTGGTGATGGTGTTCCTGTCGAGAGAAGAAGATGAAGCTGGAGGGTGAGGCGCCCCCCACGCGCGCCGCCCAGGCCCAGGGCCAGGCCCAGCCACTCACGCGTTCATGCTCTTGCCGCTACCGCTCAACACGATGTAGGGTGTCTTCTGGGCCTTCTGCTTCTCCTGCAGCAGAGCCACGGTGCCCAGGGGCGTGTCGCTGGAGCTCATCTTCTTCAGGAGCTGTGGGGTCGAGCCAGTGAGTGCCTGCGGGACCTCAGCCCTCGCCTGCCACCCCGAGGGCCCCAGGGCCACCCACCGCCTCCTCGTCCAACTTCTTCATGCGCCGCTCCGTCTTCATCTTGCCCGAGCCCTTGCCGTGGAAGCGATGGGACAGCTGCCGGAAGGCCTGGGTGGGGGCGGAGGGAGACAAGGGGCCAGATGGACGGACTCCCGGGGCGGTGAGGGTGCGGACACGGAGGCAGAAACCGCCCCACCCGGCCCTCACCTCCTTGGGCGTGAGCTTCCGGCCCGTCTCGTCCACGTACTCGATCTTCACGTCCGGCTTGTAGCCGTCCTTCTCCTTGAAGTCCTGCGTGAAGCCGCGGTACTCCTCCCGCCGGCTGTACTTGTCATCAATGGCCCTGGGGGGACGACGACACGGGTCAGCGTGGGGGCCGCCCCGGCCCACGCCCCCAGCCCCGGCCAGACACTCACATCTTGTCCTCGATGCAGTACACGGCCGATGGCAGGGACTTGTTGGGCGCCTTCACCCGGGCCACCTTCTGCACCGTCGTCTCCAGCAGCCCTGGGGGTGGACGGGGGCATGAGACTCCAGGCCTGGGGCCCCAACCGCACGGTGAACGTGGTGACGGGAGGCGCCAGGAGG
Source organism: Erinaceus europaeus (assembly GCF_950295315.1). NCBI lineage: Eukaryota > Metazoa > Chordata > Mammalia > Eulipotyphla > Erinaceidae > Erinaceus > Erinaceus europaeus. The sequence goes on from NC_080178.1 coordinate 3,455,169, forward strand.
GGAGACTAGCGGGGCCTCTGGTCGGGGGCAGGCAGGCACCCTCAGGCCAGGGACCTGGGCCTTCGAACCCCACCTTGCCCTCAGGTGACAACGCAGCCCCAAGGGAGGACACAGGCTGCGGGGGGAGGGGGGGGCACGCGGGGGCGTCAGAGGCAGACACCTGGCACCCCTGCCCCGGGCGGGCACCCCACCTTTGTTCTGGCAGAGGAGCAGGGCGGCCGCCAGCCCTCTGTTCACGATGGGCTCCTCGTCCAGGATGGTGGTGGAGGAGGCGGAAAACTGGGGGTGGGGTGGGGGCGGCGGTGAGCGGGCGCCCAGCACTGCACACCCTCCCCCAGGCGGCAGGCGGCCGCACCCAGCCCCAGCCCGGGGTCCCAGCCGGCCCTCCTCACGTCCTGGTGCTGCTTCTCCTCGTCCAGGTTCACGGTGCTCCAGCCGATGTTCTCGTCCCCGTCCGACTCGGAGCCACCGTTGGCCGAGCGCTCCTCGTCCCGCTCGAAGTCCTGGGGAAGGAGGCGCGGTCAGCGTGAGGGGCGGGGCCGTGACTGGGTGGTGCGTGTGGGCGTGGCCATGACCAGGGCGGGGGGGGGGCCCCCCCGCACACGGGGCGGGTGGGCGTGGCCGTGACGGGGGCGTGGCCTGATACGGGGGTGGGCGGGTGGGCGTGGCCATGACCAAGGCGGGGCCGTGACGGGGGCGGGGCGGGTGGGCGTGACCATGACCAGGGCGGGGCCTGACACGGGGGGGGGGGGCTGGTGGGCGGGGCCGTGACGGGTGGGCGGGGCCATGACCAGGGCGGGGGCCTGGTGGGCGGGGCCGTGACGGGGCGGGGCGGGCGCACCATGAGCTCCTCCTGCTCCTCGCGGTTGCCGGCCAGCCCGTAGGTGGGGATCTCGCCCAGCGTGCGGCAGAACTCGGAGGTGGCGTTGAACACGATGGCGCCCTTGCGCTCGGGGTCCTCGTCCTCTTCCCCGCCGCGCCTGCGCAACTGCAGCTTCTTCACGATCTCCACGACCTGCGGGGGGCGCCGGGGGTCTCCGCCAGGCTGCGCGCGCCCCGCCCTGCGCCCCAAGCCGCCCAGCCCACCCCGCGCCACTCCTTCCCGCTCAGCTGCTCGCTCGCTCCCTCCCTGCCTCCCTCCCGGCGGCTCAGCTCAGGGGACCCGCACGAGCTCCCCGACTCGCTGAGTGTGCGGTGCGGTCGTCTGTCAGGATGGCGGACCGCGAGCGTGGCTGACTATCACCACGGACTCGGTCTCCACTCAGTGTACAGAGCTCCTGGCCAGCCTGCTCCCCTCCTCACCCCTGCAGCCGTCCCAGGGGCCTCAGCCTCACCCTCCCGGCGTCCCCTCAGCCTCACCCCTCCCCGCCGTCCCCTCAGCCTCGCCCCTCCCCGCCGTCCCCTCAGCCTCGCCCCTCCCCGCCGTCCCCTCAGCCTCGCCCCTCCCCGCCGTCCCCTCAGCCTCGCCCCTCCCCGTCGTCCCCTCAGCCTCACCTCTCCCCGCCGTCCCCTCAGCCTCGCCTCTCCCCGCCGTCCCCTCAGCCTCGCCCCTCCCCGCCGTCCCCTCAGCCTCGCCCCTCCCCCGCCGTCCCCTCAGCCTCGCCCCTCCCCGCCGTCCCCTCAGCCTCGCCCCTCCCCGCCGTCCCCTCAGCCTCGCCCCTCCCCCGCCGTCCCCTCAGCCTCGCCCCTCCCCGCCGTCCCCTCAGCCTCGCCCCTCCCCCGCCGTCCCCTCAGCCTCGCCCCTCCCCCGCCGTCCCCTCAGCCTCGCCCCTCCCCGCTGTCCCCTCAGCCTCGCCCCTCCCCCGCCGTCCCCTCAGCCTCGCCCCTCCCCGCCGTCCCCTCAGCCTCGCCCCTCCCCGCCGTCCCCTCAGCCTCGCCCCTCCCCCGCCGTCCCCTCAGCCTCGCCCCTCCCCGCCGTCCCCTCAGCCTCGCCCCTCCCCGCCGTCCCCTCAGCCTCACCTTCTCCCCGCCGTCCCCTCAGCCTCACCCCTCCCCGCCGTCCCCTCAAGCCTCACCTTCTCCCCGCCGTCCCCTCAGCCTCACCTTCTCCCCGCCGTCCCCTCAGCCTCACCTTCTCCCCGCCGTCCCCTCAGCCTCACCTTCTCCCCGCCGTCCCCTCAGCCTCACCTCTCCCCGCCGTCCCCTCAGCCTCACCTTCTCCCCGCCGTCCCCTCAGCCTCGCCCCTCCCCGCCGTCCCCTCAGCCTCGCCCCTCCCCCGCCGTCCCCTCAGCCTCACCTCTCCCCGCCGTCCCCTCAGCCTCACCTTCTCCCCGCCGTCCCCTCAGCCTCACCCCTCCCCGCCGTCCCCTCAGCCTCGCCCCTCCCCGCCGTCCCCTCAGCCTCGCCCCTCCCCGCCGTCCCCTCAGCCTCGCCCCTCCCCGCCGTCCCCTCAGCCTCACCCCTCCCCGCCGTCCCCTCAGCCTCACCTCTCCACGCCGTCCCCTCAGCCTCACCTTCTCCCCGCCGTCCCCTCAGCCTCACCTTCTCCCCGCCGTCCCCTCAGCCTCACCTTCTCCCCGCCGTCCCCTCAGCCTCACCTTCTCCCCGCCGTCCCCTCAGCCTCACCTTCTCCCCGCCGTCCCCTCAGCCTCACCTTCTCCCCGCCGTCCCCTCAGCCTCGCCCCTCCCCGCCGTCCCCTCAGCCTCACCTTCTCCCCGCCGTCCCCTCAGCCTCACCTTCTCCCCGCTGTCCCCTCAGCCTCGCCCCTCCCCGCCGTCCCCTCAGCCTCGCCCCTCCCCGCCGTCCCCTCAGCCTCACCTTCTCCCCGCCGTCCCCTCAAGCCTCACCTTCTCCACGCCGTCCCCTCAAGCCTCACCTTCTCCCCGCCGTCCCCTCAGCCTCACCTCTCCCCGCCGTCCCCTCAGCCTCACCTTCTCCCCGCCGTCCCCTCAGCCTCGCCCCTCCCCCGCCGTCCCCTCAGCCTCACCTTCTCCCCGCCGTCCCCTCAGCCTCACCCCTCCCCGCCGTCCCCTCAGCCTCGCCCCTCCCCCGCCGTCCCCTCAGCCTCACCCCTCCCCGCCGTCCCCTCAGCCTCGCCCCTCCCCGCCGTCCCCTCAGCCTCACCTTCTCCCCGCTGTCCCGCAGCTGCTGGAGCTGCCGCAGTCGCCGCCCCTTCTCCAGCTGCTTCTGCAGCTCCAGCTCGGCCTCGTCCTCTTCCAGCGCCCCGGGGGACCCGGCCGGCAGGGCGTCCTCTGTGGGGACCGGGAGGCGGGAGGCGCCGTTCAGCCCCGTCCAGCCAGGTGCCCCCCCCCCCCCCCCCCCGCGCCGCCCAGCCTCACCGTCGTCGCCGTCGTCGCTGATGTCCATGTTCTCCACGCGGGTGTCGTCCGACTGCGGCTGCGGGGAGCGCGCGGGCTGCGGGGCCGGCTCCGGCTCCTCCTCCTCCGGGGGCTCGTCGCCCTCGGGCACTCGGCGGCCTCGGCCCCGCAGCCTGCAGGGGGCACGGTGAGGGGGTCTCGGCCTCGGCAGGGGCCCCGCGCCCCCGCGCCCCCGGCCCGGCGCAGCCGCCCACCTGGAGCCGAAGTCCCCGTCCTGGGTCTGGTCGCCGAGGGGCAGCAGGTCGTCCGCCCGCATCACCGCCTCCTTCTCCTTCTTGCGGATCTTCTTCACCCTGCGCCTGGTCTTCTTAAAGGTCACCTGGGGCGGCGGGAGGGCGGGCGGCGGGCGGGGGGCGTCAGGAGCCGGGGCTCGGCTCTCCCCGCCCCCCCAACCCCCCAACCCCCGGGCTCGGCTCTCCCCGCTCTCCCCACCCCCGGGACCCGCTCTCCCCGCTCCCGGGACCCGCTCTCCCCACCCCCGGGCTCGGCTCTCCCCGCCCCCCCACCCCCGGGCTCGGCTCTCCCCGCCCCCCCACCCCCAGGCTCGGCTCTCCCCGCCCCCCCACCCCCAGGCTCGGCTCTCCCCACTCTCCCCGCCCCCGGGACCCGCTCTCCCCGCCCCCGGGCTCGGCTCTCCCCGCCCCCCCCCACCCCCGGGCTCGGCTCTCCCGCTCTCCCCTCCCCCGGGCTCTCCCCTCCCCACTGGGCGGGCGGGCGCCGGGCTCACCATCTCCTCGGGCGTGAGGTACTCGGAGGCCAGCCGGGGCCCGCCGCTGCTCAGGGACTGAGCCTGCAGCCGCAGCCGCGCGCGCACCTCCTCCAGCTCGCGCTCCCGGAGCCCGTCGGCCGCGCCGCCCTGGTCCAGGCGGAAGGAGCGCGGCCGCTCGCCCTGCAGCTCGTCGTCGTACTTGGCCAGCACGGAGCGGGGCCTCGGCCGCGCCAGGTCGTCCACGCTCTCGTCCTCCGCGTAGGGCAGGTAGTCGGGCTTCTTCTTGCGCAGCTCTACGTTCTTCTCCGCCCGCTCCTTGTCCACCATGTTCACGTTCACCAGGACGTCCTCCTCCTCCTGCAGCACGCCTGGCGCGGGGCGCCGTCCACACCTGCCCTCCGCGCACACCTGCCCTCCCTCCGCCAGCCGCCCCCCGCCCCGCCCCGCCTCGCTCACCTACCTTTGTCCTTGAGGGTGAGGATCACGGTCTCCCCCTCCCGGAAGGACTCGACGGCGTGCTCCACGGTGAGGCCCTGCAGATCCCGGGCACTGTACAGGTTCTGGGTGAAGGGGCCACGGGGTCAGGAGCTCCGACCGCAGGCCGGGTGCACCCCCGGACCCGGGACGGCAGCGCCTCACCTGCCGCCTCTGCCCGAACTCCTCCTCCACCAGGGAGCTGATCCCGAACTCTTGGTCCATCTCTTCCAGCAGCTTGGCCTGGAGGCAGAAGCAGAAGGAGGGGGTGAGCCAGGCCCCCAGGCCTTCCGGCAGCGCGGGGGACGCGAGATGCCCCTGGCCACCCACGCCAGCCCACCTCCGCGAGCCCAGGCCTCACCCTCTTCTCTGCCAAGTCCTTCTCCTTCTGCAGCTGCCGGCTGCGCTCGATCCAGGCCGCCGTGTCATCCAGCCAGGGGTCATCTTCCCCCAGCGTCTTGACCTTCCTGCAGAGGGAGGCCGGTGACCCTCCGCGGCCCGCACCCCGCCGCCACCCGCCACCCCCAGCCAAGCCCCTCACCCAAGCTTCTGGTTCAGCAGACGCTTCTCCTTGGCGGCCGCCAGCTTCTCCCGCAGCTCCTCCCGCTGGCGCAGGGCCATGGGGTTGATGACCTCGGCGGCCACGGGCTCCTCCTTGGTGCCCGCCTCTGGAAGGGGGGCCCAGCCGTGAGCCGGTGCCTGCCCACGCTGGGGGAGAGGAGGCGGCCTTTCTCCTCCCGGGCCCGGGCCGGCCATCCCGCCCTGTCAGTCTGCCGAAGCCCCCTCGGTATGGGGGCCCCACCTCCCTGTGCCCTCCAGTCCCTCAAGTCAGGCTGAGAAAGAAAAGCAGCCAAACAGAAAAACGGGCCGAGAGGCGGCTGCGTGGCAGGACGCACGCACACTTTCCGTGTGAGTCGCTGGGTGCGAGCACCCGGCACAGGGAGCACCGTGGACAGCATGGGGTGACGGCGACTCTGCGTGCCCCCCATTTCTTCCCGGCGTTTAATCCACGCCGACGCCAAGCTAAAAACCTGGGGGCTCGGCTCAGAGCGGCTCCCACACCCCGCTGCCCGCCTGACGCGGCTCAGAGAGGGGCCCGGCCGGCTCCGCGGCCCCCCAGCGAGAGACCCTTCGCCCCAGACGCCCGCTCACGCCCCCACTCACCCTTCTTCACGGCATTGACCTCCAAGGGCTTCAGCCCCAACTTCGCCCGGAGCTTACTGAGGACGAGAAGTGGGGGTGAGCGCTGGGCGAGGCTGGGAGGAGTGGGGGGCCGCCCCCCCCCACCTCAGGGTCCCGCACCACCCCCCCCCGGGACCGGGACCAAGCTGGCAGGTACTTGGTCTCCTCGATGCTGAGCGACGAGGCGTCTGCTGCTGCTCCTCCTCCTCCTCCTCCTCCTCCGGAGCTGGCTTTAGAGCCCGCGGCTGCAACGCCCGCAAACGGCTCAGGGGCTGCCCGGCCCTCTGCTCCCCTCGCCGGGCCACCACAACTGCCCTGCCGGCCGCACTGGGGCGAGCACCTCCGGGCTGGGGTCGTGGGGCAGAAGCGGCCGCTCCCCCTTCCCCTTCCCCCATCCCGGTGCAGAGGCTGCGAGGGGCCTCGGCTCGGACCCGTCGCTCACCCGGCGCAGCTGCTCAGCCTCTGCCTCCTGCACGTCTCCCGGCGCCCCAGCTGACACCCAGCTCGCTGGGCCACCCGACCCCTCTCCTCCCCGCTCCCCGGCAGGCGCAGCTCCGGACCCACATCCTCCACCTCCACCTGCACGACCGTCCAGGCCTCTGCGCCCCACCCCCACCCCCGGGTGCCCGGGCACCAGCCACCGGCCCTCCGTGCAGTGGCCTCTGCAAAACGCGCCTCTGAGCCACCCCGGCCCGTGACGCCTGGGCCCAAGTCCGCTTTTGTCTTTCTTACATTTGGATAGAGACTGAGAGAAATGGAGGGGGGAGGGCCAGAGACACCTGCAGCACTGTCGCTACTGAAGCTTTTCCCCCTGCAGGTGGGGCGGGGGGTGGGGGGCTTGAACCAGGGTCCTCGCGCACCGCAAGGTGAGGGCTTATCCAGGTGCACCAGCGCCTGGCCCCCGCCGTTATTACCAGTTTATTATTATTATTATTACTACCAGCAATATTATTTTGCCAGGGCCCTGCTCGCACTAGCTGACGGGGCTGGGGGTTGAACCTGGGCGCTCAGAGCCTCAGGCAGGCGAGTCGGAGACCATGCTGCTGCCCGCCCGGCCCCAAAGGTCGCGGTTCCTAGCGGGGCGCACGGAGGCCCGTGCTGGGACCCCAAGTCGAGTCGAGCTCACAGCCTGGTGCCCCCGGCGGGGGCGTCACGCCACGAATCCATCCATCCGTCCGTCCACCCATCCATCCATCCATCCATCCATCCATCGTCACGCCACGAATCCATCCATCCGTCCGTCCGTCCGTCCGTCCGTCCACCCACCCATCCACCCACCCATTCATCCGCTCACTCATCCATCCATTCCAGCCTCTGCAGCCCGGCTCCAGCCCCCCGGGCCGGGGTCTTCCTAGGGCCTCCCCCCGGGGTCGGCAGCCCGGGCCCGCCCCTCACCGGCCTCGTAGCCGTCATCGCGCTTCTCCCGCTTCACCCGCCGCTCCGAGGCCTCGGCCTGGCTGCGCTCCCGCCCGTGCGCGCCCCCGCGGGCCTCCGCCTCGCTCCCGCGCCGCCCGCTCCCGCGCTCCCGGCTCCGCTTCCGTCGCTCGCCGCTGCCGCTACCGCTGCCGCTGCCGCCGCCGCTGCGGTGCTTGTGTTTCTTGTGTTCCCGGTGACGCGGCGGCGGCTCGGTGGCGCCCCCGGTGCCGGTCGCCGCCGTCGTCCCGGCCGCTTCCTTCTCCCCGCGGTGCTTCTTGGACGACCCCATGGAGTCACGTCTGCCCGAGCCCGGCCGCCGCCGAGCCCCGACGACGCAAAATGGGAACACTTCCGGGTCGCCAGGCAGCCGCTGTTCTGTTGCCGGAAACCGAGAGGTCCCGCTTCCGGCGCTGGTCTGGGAATCTGACCCAGAGGCTCATGGGAAGGCCCGGGGTGGGTGCCCTACTGCGCGCAGTCGCGGGCCCTCTACTGCGCATGCGCCCGCGCAGGTGCCGGGCCGCTCTAGGGGGAGAAAGGGAGGGGCCGCGGGGCGCCCCGGGGTGTGTCCTGAGACCCCTGCAGTCGCGCTGTCCGCCAGCCCTGCCTTCCCGCAGGCCCCGGCCCCGGGGCATTTTAAAATAAATCTTTCAAGCTGGGGAGATAGCATAATGGTTCTGCGAAGGGGCTTTCCCGGCACCAACATCAACTAGAGCTGAACAGGGCCCTGGTCTCTTCGCATCTCACTATAATAAAAAAAAATCCTTAAATTAGCAAACCTTTCCAAAAGGCATTCTGTCGGTGTACTGCACCAAAGTAAAGGACTTGGGGGCGGGGGGGGGGGTTTCAGGTGCTGGTGCATGCCGGTGGGGGGGCCCAGGCCTGGGGGTGATGGCGTTTTGCAGAAAACAGAAACTTTACATATGTACCTATAATTGTATCTACTGTAAACAACCCTCCCTCGTAAATCAAATAAAAGGCACTTTGTGTTTATTAGAGAGGCGACGGGGCACCAGAGCATCACTGGTACCGCGCTCGCAATGGCTTGTTCGCAAGTCCGATGCTCTGCCGCTTCGCCGCCTGAACCCGCTCGCTGCTCCAGATGCCCAGAGCTGGACGGCGAGGCTTGCCAGGCCTTTTGTTCTAGAGGAGCCAGCAGCCTGAAACCCGACTTAAAAGCCCCCAGCCACACGTCCGCTACCACCTGGCGGCCCCTGGGTTGCCAGCCGCTCCGCCTGCTCTGTGATGGGATGTCACCAGCCCCTTTAAAGGCCCGTGTCCCCCCCCCCACACACCATGTGTGTCGGGGCAGGTGGGGTTGAGCTGGGCTGGGTGCCCTCCCCACGCACCTGCCGTCTGCCACTCCCAACCCACAGCCTCTTCCCGCCATCCCAGCAACCCCAGGCTGTGTTTTTCCACAAAACTTCGTTTTAATCTTTTTCTCCAGTTGAGTCTGAGTCTAGACTTGAGGTGAGGTATCTGTTGGGCTCTGTCCTTGGGGGGCTCTGCGAAGAGTGTTGTATTTTCACCTTTGTTGACTTGTGGCTCCTTAAAGACAAGGCCCAATGAGAGGCCTCTGGCTCCGGGGTCTCCCCAGCCCCCGCACCACCCTAGGCCCAAGGAGACCTGGGCTGCAGGTGGGGAGAGGCCCTCGGTGGGTGCTGTGGGCTCAAGTGTGGCTCCTATGCTGTGGGGCCCTGGGCAGGCCCTGCATGGCTTCTCTAGCCTCGGCGCAGCACCCAAGCAGAGTGAGTCAGGGGTGGCATCAGCCCAGAAGGGGGCTTGGCACATGGCTGCTCACGTGGCAACATATTCCCAGGCTGACTCTGGTTTATTTGTGCCGAGAAGACCCTGGCACTCAGAGCCTTCACTTCCTGCTTGGGAAGTGGGGGGCAGTGTCCTTGGTTCTGCCTTTCTCAAGCACCCCGGAGCCCGGGGCCCAACGGAGGCCTGCTGGTCACCAGGGCCTAGCAGAGTCCCGGACTCTGGACTGGAGCAGGGGTTCAAGCTGGTCCTGGTGGCTGCACACGGACTCCCCAGCCCCAGCAAGAGGGGATGGGGCCATGTGACCACTGAGGGGAGGCTGGGCAGATGGGCAGCCTCACCTGGACTTCCTGGAGCCACCCTCCGTGTCCTCCTTGCCTGCCTCGGTCAGCAGCTGATCCTCGTCCAGCCCCAGCGAGGACAGCACCTGCGAGAAGCGCCGGGTCATGGTGAGCCGGGCGTTGGTCTGCGGGGAGAGAAGAGGGGTGCCTGCACTGCACTCAGGGTGCCTAAGGCTGTCCCAGGGCAGCCTTGGAGACCCCTCTGATGGAGGGAGGGGAGGGCCAGCCAGGGAGAGGCACTCCCGGTCACCTGCATGGCCTGCTGGAACAGGTAGGGCCGGGCCTGCACGCGGTGCTGGATGTCCTGCAGCTCTGCCTTGTACTCTGCAAAGCGCTGCCGTTCCTGACGCCTGTGGGGAAGCCAGGTGGGCAGAGCTCCTGGTCAGCACTCCTCCTGCCCGGACCACTCTTGAGGGGCCCAAGTCCTCACCCTTAAGCTTTGCAAAGCCACTGCGGGCCCTTTCCCACCCTGGATACCTGCCCAGGTATGTGGGGTGGTGGGCTGGTCACCTCACTGTCTCCATCCCCAGCCTGAGTTCAGTCCTGGGAAGGCCTGAGCCCAAGTCACGCGCTGTCCTCTCAGCCACCCTCGCAGGAGAGGGACCAGCGCTGGTGTGCAGTAACTGGGCATCATATCCACACTACTCAGCACTGCCAGGAGGAAGCGGTGGGGGGGGGGGGGGGGGCATTGGCTATGGCTTTGGGCAAGACCCTGTTCCAGGTGCTGGAGGGGTTGACCAAGTTCACCAGCACTTTCTGTGGTTCTTTTCACATAACTATTATGATTGACCAAGTTCACCAGCACTTCCTGTGGTTCTTTTCACATAACTATTATGATTGACCAAGTTCACCAGCACTTCCTGTGGTTCTTTTCACATAACTATTATGATTGACCAAGTTCACCAGCACTTCCTGTGGTTCTTTTCACATAACTATTATGATTGACCAAGTTCACCAGCACTTCCTGTGGTTCTTTTCACATAACTATTATGATTGACCAAGTTCACCAGCACTTCCTGTGGTTCTTTTCACATAACTATTATGATTGACCAAGTTCACCAGCACTTCCTGTGGTTCTTCTCACAGAACTATAATGATTGACCAAGTTCACCAGCACTTCCTGTGGTTCTTCTCACAGAACTATAATGATTGACCAAGTTCACCAGCACTTCCTGTGGTTCTTTTCACATAACTATTATGATTGACCAAGTTCACCAGCACTTTCTGTGGTTCTTTTCACATAACTATTATGATATCTCCTTGGCTTATTTTTTTTTTAGTATTTTATTTATTTTAATGAAACAGATATTTTTCACTAGAGCACTGCTCAACTCTGGTTCATAGCGGTGCTGGGGATTGAACCTGAAACCACAAAGCCTCAAGCATGAAAGTCTTTTGCAGTGCTGGGGAGATAGCATCCGACCCCTAGCACCAGCATAAGCTAGAGTGCTGGGCAGTGCTCTGGCTAAACTAGTTAATTAAAATAAATAAAATATATTTTTCAAAAGAAAGTCTTGGGCCAGGTGGTGGCACATCCGGTTAAGTGCAGAAATCACTATGAGCAAGGACCCAGGTTCAAGCCTCCACTCCCCACCTTCATGGGAGTTGCTTCACAGGCAGTGAAGCAGGTCTGCAGGTGTCTGTCTTCCTCTCCCCATCTCTGTCTCCCCTCCCCTCTCAATTTCTCTCTATCCTGTCAAATAAAAATAGAAAGAAAGAAAAAATGGCCACCAGGAGTGGTGGATTTGTGGTGCCAGCACTAGCTCTAGCAATAACCCTGGTAGCAAAATAAAATTAAAAAGTCTTTCGCATATCCAGTGTGCTGTCTCCCCAGCCCTCTTTTTATTATTTTAATGAGAGAGATACAGAGAAAAGGGAGGAAGAGAGAGAGATACCAGAGCACTGCTCAGCAGTGGGTGCCGGGATTGAACACAGGGCTTCTGGGACTTCGGACATGAAAGTGTGACATGCTGCCACTCTGGTGTCTCCCTGGCCACTTTGTTCACTTTCTGCAGGAAGCATTTCTTTCTTTCTTTCTTTCTTTCTTTCTTTCTTTCTTCCTTCCTTCCTTCCTTCCTTTCTTTTTTTATCAGAGCTCTGGCTTATGGTGGTGCGGGGTATTGAACCTGGGACTATGGAGCCTCAGGCATAAGAGTCTCTTTGCATCACCATTATGCTATGTAAACCCCCCCCCCCTTTTTGCCTCCAGGATTATTGCTGAGGCTCAGTGCCTGCACTACAAATCCACTGCTCCTGGCAGCCATTTTTTCCATGTTCGTTGTTGGATAGGGCAGAGAGAAATCGAGAGAGAAGGGGAAGGGGGGGGGGGCAAAAAAGAGAGACACCTGCAGACCTGCTTCGCCATTTGTGAAGCGACCCCCCCTGCAGGTGGGGAGCCAGGGGTTTGAACCTGGATCATTGCACCTGTCCTTGGGCTTTGTGCACTTAACGTGGTGTACTGCCCGGACCCCTGCAGGAAGCATTTCATTAACACCCAGACCCCCTTATTTGCAGGGATTACATTCCAAAGCCCCAGTGTATTCCCAGACCTGAGGCTGGTGTCTGGCCCTCTGGGTGTTTTCCTCTGTACCTGTACTTGTGGTGAAGTCTAGCTTATGCACTGAACGCTGAGATTAACACCAGCAACTCACAAGGAATGAATCATAGTAACGGACCATATGGTGGCTGCAGTCTGCAAGAAGCATAACATCTTCAGGGAGGAGATGCCGCAGCAACCAGAGCCGCAGATAAAGGGACGACCTGACCAGACCTCCTCACTTATCATTGTCCAAAGTGAGGTAACACCTAGGAAAGCAGATTTTTTTTGTGGGGAGGAAACTCTGGGAGCACATACAGACTTGATCTCACGTCTCGCAGATAGCTTTTTCAGACAGAGTGAAAGAGACCACAGCACTGGAGCCTCCCCCAGCGCCAACAGCACCTCCTGTGTGATGCTGGGGTTTGAGCCTGGCCTGCATATGGCAAGGCGGGCAACCCCCCCAGGTGAGCTGTCTCTTCAGCCCAGGAAAGCAAGGCCTTGAATAGCAGCATTTCAGTCAGTGGTGCTTGGGATTTTTCTTGTTTCTAGACACAAGATTGGGAGGGAGCTTCTTTTCTCTCTCACTCTTTCTCTCCCTCTCTCTCTCCATTTTTCTCTCTCTTTTTTTTTTTTTTGCAACCAGAGTTATTGCTGGAGCTAGATGTCTGCTACCTGCACAACAAACCCACTACTCCTAGTGGCCATTCCCCCCCCCCTTTTTTAGTCCTGTTCATTTTTATTAGAGGGGACAGAGAGAAATTGAGAGATGAGGAAGAGAGAAAGAGTGAACTTGCAGCCGTTCATCACCACTTATGAAGCCTCCCCCCTGCAGGTGGGGAGTGGAAGGTCGAACCCAAGTCCTTGCTCAGGGTACTGAGTGCCCCCCACTGGGTGCGCCGCCAACCTGCCCCCAGACAAAGTCATACTGAAATGATGGTGAGCTGAAAGTCCTTCAAGGACCCGCCAGACTGGCGTGTTCGCGGTAAACCTGCCTGGAACCGGGAAGCTGAGACTGGGAAACAAACCAGACTGCGCAGAAAACAGCACCATGCGCGCCAGACCACTGCAGGATGGGGGTACTGGGCAGGCACCTGTGCCCTCCCCGTGCCTCTTGAGCCCGGGCCTGCCCCCGGCTGCCGCCCTGCCCGCCCCCCAGCTTCTTACTTCAGTTCCTCCAGCCGGCGCTGAGTGGCCCCCGGGCCCCGGGCCCCTCTGGGTGCGTAGGCTGCCAGGCAGCGAGCCACCTGCTGCTGCACCCGCTGCTCCCGGGCCCTGCGCAGCTCGGCCTGCTGCCGCTCTTCCCGCCACTGCCGCTCCCAGGCCTGCAGCAGGCTCCTGGCGATGGGACGGGAAGAGGAGGCCTGGGCCAGGGCAACGGGCAGCAAGGGGTCCCCTGAGGTGGGTCAGGGTGGAGCGGGACTTGAAGGAGGGATCACAGGAGTTGCCCAGAGAGCTTAGTCCGTGATAGTCGGGCTTGGTTGAGGGAAGCTGGATTTGCGGGTTCAGGCCTTGGTCTGTGTGTCCCGGAAGTAGCCAAGCCAAGCACCTTCAGGCACCTTCTGTGCCCTTAGCTGCTACACCAACTCCCCCCGCAAAAAACAGCAGCTGTCCTCAGGATGGCCAGACCCCTTCTGCATCCTGGCCAGTAGACAGTAGGAGCTACGTCTCTGCCTGTTACTTGGAGTGAAAGTTGCTGGATGGATGGATGGATGGATGGATGGATGGTGGATGGGTGATGGATAGATGGATGGATGGATGGTGGATGGGTGATGGATAGATGGATGGATGGATGGATGGATGGATGGATGGATGGATGGATGATGGATAGATGATGGGTGAGTGGTGGATGGATGATGGGTAGATGGATGGGTGGATGATGGATGGATGATGGATGATGAATAGGTGGATAAGAGAAACAAAAGAGTGATGGGAGCAATGGGTAGGTGCCGGGCTAGCCTGAGGCTGTTTCTTCCCAGGCACGCGCTCTCTAGGTTGGAGAGAACTCGGCCGGAGCCAACCTAGGCTGCTGCTTACTCAGCAACGCGGGAGAGGAAACAGGAACTCTAGTGGCTGAGCGGGAATGCAATCCAATGCTTATTGATCAGAGAAAAATGGCTTTTATATGTTCCGAAGGGGAAGTGACAAGTGGTAAAAGGAAATGGCTGGGAGAGGGAGTGCAGAAAAAGAGTGCGAAGTTAGCAAGCTTCCGTAGCAGCTGTTGCAAAGGTTCTAACCAGTGGGGATTAAACCAATACCCTGCAGGCAGGGCGGGTCTCAGGCAAAACAGTGATTATGTCAATAGACCACAGCATCAGACAATGCAGGGGACCTGGTGTGATGACCCACACGGATAGAAACAGAAGCAGAATTCGCCAAAGGAGAAATGATGACCAACAGGTAGATGGCAGTGGGATAGTGGAAGAGAAGGGATCTAAGTCGATCTGGACATTTCCCCCTAGATCTCATGGGGGACTGGGTGGGTGAACAGGTAGATGGAAGGATGGGGGAATGGATGAGTGGATTTAGACATGGAGGATGGGTGGGTGGTTAGATGAAAAGATGGGTGGAGGGTGTATAAATTAGCAGATTAAAAAATGAACAGATGTGGTCAGGAGGTGGCGCAGTGGTAAAGCTTTGGACTCTCAATCATGAGGTCCTGAGTTCTATCCCTGGCAGCACATATGCCAGAGTGATGTCTGGTTCTTTCTCTCTCCTCCTATCTTCCTTGTTAATAAATAAATAAAATCTTTTTTTTTTAAATGAGCAGGTGAGTGGGTGAAGAGGTGAATTGCAGGGTGAGCAGATGGATGGGTGGATGCATAGCTGAGAGGAGAAGTGGAAGGATGAGCAGAGGGTGTTTCACCGAGTGCTTCTTGGAGAACTGACCCCTGGGCCCATCTTCCACTTCCTCCCACCACTCACCTGGTGGCCTCTTGACGTTTGTGGGAGGTGCGGTTGGAGGGACTGGTGAAGGGGGCTGCCTCTTCATCTCCCAGGGTGTGCCACTTGGTGCCCTTGTTGGGAGCCTGGGCGGTGGTCCTTGGTGCCTTCCCACGCTGCTTTTCAGGGCCTAGCCACAGGAACCAGTCAGGGGCTCCCCTCTGTCTCACAGCGACCAGACGGGATCCCCGTGTCCCAGCCCTTCTGGACTCCTGCCCCCGAGTCCACCCGCAGCCCCAGCCACACTCACTGGCATCCATGTGCTGCTCTAGCTGCTGCTGAAGCTCCTCGAGGTTCCATGGCCCCTGTAGCTCCCGGGCGTGGGCCCTGCTCTCCCGGGGGCCCTGGAGGAGCCTGGGGCCATAGCTGCTCTCCTCCTGACAGGCCTCGTCCCCTGAGGTGGCGCCCTTCATCTCAGAGCCGGTCGTCCTCCTGTGGGGCTCCTCGTGTTCCTCGTCCTCGGCCTCCTCTATGGCCTCCACTATTGACTCTTCTTCCATGATGGAGTCCGTCTTGGGGAACTGGGGCAGTTCCTGAGGGCTCAGAGCCCCCTCGGTCTCCTCGGCACCCAGATCTTCCAGCTCACTGACTTCCTCACACTCGGATCCTGGCTCTGGGCACTTCCCGGTTGGCTCCGGCCCCGAGGAGGTGGCTGGCACAGGGCTGTGCTCCCAGGCCCCCTGCCGCCGCCTCTGCCCCTGGCCGGGCCCCTTGCCCCTCCAGAAGGACGGCCCTGGGAGAGCAGCCTTGCGCTGGGCCTTGTGCAAGGGGCCGGGGAGCAGCATCTGGTGGCCTGGCATGGAGGGGCCATGGGGGTGCAGCAGCGTCCGGCTGTCTGTGGTGACGCTTTCCCAGGCCCACTGAAAGGGGAAGGAGGGCCTCCTTGGGACAGCACTGGGGAGCAGAGGGCAGGAGGCTCAGGTTGGGCAGCACCCCTGCCCCCCCACCCCGCACCCTTCCAGCCCACCTCCGCAGCTCACTTCTCCATGAAGCCATGGCCTTTCTTCCGGCCCCGGGCTCTCCGGTCCTTCTTCCCTGTCTGCCCAGAGGCCCGAGACCTCAGCTGCTGGCCTGCAGTTACCCCATCGCCGCTCCCCAGGCCCCCCTGGATGAAGACGAGAGGAGGAGGAGGAGGTCAGGGTCTGAGCAGCGCCCAACCCACATGCCTCTTCCAGGGCACTGTGGTTGGCTCCTCTGTGTCTTCATTTCTCCTCTCTCTTATTAAGTAGTGATCTGTGAGACTATGAGTTAATAGGAGTGTATATTAACACCACTCCCACCACCAAATGTCTGTGACCCTCTCCCCACGCCCCCACAGTGAAGCTGAACATCTACCCCCACACTCCCACCAGAGATTTTCACCTTGGTGCCCTACTCCAAACTCAGTCAGATTCTGCTTTGAGTTTCCCTTCCTGATCTTCTTTCTCAACTTCTGTTTATATATTTTTAAATAAATATATATATATATATTATAATTTTTATTATCTTTATTTATTTATTGGATAGAGACAGCCAGACATTGAGAGGGAAGGGGAAGATAGGGAGGGAAAGTGACAGAGAGATACCTGCAGCCCTGCTTCACCACTTGCAAAGCTTTTCCCCTGTAGGTGGGGACCAGGGGCTTGAACCCGGGTCTCTGTGCATTATAATATGTGAGCTCAACTAGGTGCACCACCACTTGGCTCCAATTTTTTTTTTAATGTGAGAGAAAGATGAGTGCCCTGCTTAGCTCTGGCGTATGGTGGTGCTGGGGTTTGAACATGGGAGCTTGGAGCCTCAGGCAGGAGAGTCTTTTTGCAGAACCATTATACTGTCTCCCCAGCCCCATTTACTTATTTATGAAAGAGATAAGAGAAGAGAGAGAAACAGAACATCACTCTGGTACATACACTGCTGGGAACAGAACTAAGGACCTCATGCTTGAGAGTCCAGCACCTTATCCACTGCACCCCCTCCAGGACCAACCCCCCGCTTCCTCAAATATATTCGATCTATTCATTTTTTTAAAAATCTTTATTTATTTGCTGGATAGAAACAGAAATTGAGAGGGAAGGGGGTGACAGAGAAGGAGAGAGACAGAGAGACACCTGCAGCCCTGCTTCACCACTTGTGAAGCTTTCCCCCTGCAGGAGGGGACCAGGGGCTCGAACCTGGGTCCTTGTGCACCGTAACATGTGCATTCAAGCAGGTGCACCACCTCCTGGCCCCCTTCAGTCTATTCATTTTGAATGAACATTTTGAACTTGCACTAATACATCATTTGTTTATTGTAGGGCAGACTCTCTGTTGACAATGAAACACACCCACGGCTGCTGAGGACCTTTTCTTCCTAACATTGCATGAGAGAGACAGAGACAGAGACACAGAGAGAGAGAGAGAGAGAGAGAGAGAGAGAGAGATGGCACCCAAGATTGACTTTGGGATCTCCTGCTTGCAATCACTCACCCCATTCACTGTGGTCCCTCCCAGGCCACACAACCTCGAGTATTAACATACAAGCAGCGACAGTGGCACCAGAAGATAGCTCCCCCAGTAGAGCGCATGGCTTGCTGTGTCTGAGGCTGTGGGTCTGAGCACCACATGGCAACACCATGGACATCCCAGAGACAGGAGGGCTCTCCATGGCTGGTAGAGAGGTACTGTGGTATCTCTCCCTCATGTCCACCCGTCTCTCCCTTCCTCTCAGAAAAATAAATGATAAGGGACAGGTGGTGGCCCCCACTGTTGGGCACACATGTTATAAAGCACAAGGACCAGGGTTCGAACCTCAGCTTTCCACCTATAGGGAGAAGATTTTACAAGCAATGAAGCAGTGCTGCAGGTGTCTCACTTTCTGCCTCTCTATTCCCCCTTCCATTTTAATTAGTCTCTATCCAATAAAATAAACAAATATTTAAGAAAGAGGGGGTCGGGTGGTAGCACAGCGGGTTAAGCGCACATGCTTCAAAGCACAAGGACCGGTGTAAGGATCCCAGTTTGAGCCCCCCGGCTCCCCACCTTCAGGGGAGTCGCTTCACAAGCAGAGAAGCATGTCTGCAGGTGTCTGTCTTTCTCAACCCTCTCTGTCTTCCCCTCCTCTCTCCATTTCTCTCTGTCCTATCCGACAACAACAACATTAGTACCAACAATAACGACAACAGTAACAAGTACAAAACAAAATGGGGGGGGATGGCCTCCAGGAGCAGTGAATTCATAATGTAGGCACTGAGCCCCAGCAGTAACCCTGGAGGCAAAAAGAAAGAAAGAGAGAGAGAGAGAGAGAGAGGAAGAAAAAGAATGGATGAGGAACTGGGCCAGGGAAGCTCAAACAAGGACTTGGGTTGATCCCCTCATGTCACATAAAAAGGGGGGCGAATCAGGCGGTAGCGCAGCTGGTTAGCAAAGCGCAAGGACCGACTTAAGGATCCCTTTTGAGCCCCCGGTTCCCCACCAGCAGCAGGTCTGCAGGTGTCTGTCTTTCTCTCCCTGTCTCTGTCTTTCCCTCCTCTCTCCATTTCTCTCTGTCCTATCCAACAACAATGACATCAACTACAACAATAAAACAACAAGGGCAACAAAAGGGAATAAATCAATATTTTTAAAAAATTTAAAAGGAGTGGGCGGAGACCAGGTGGTGGCGCACATGGTTAAGCTCACACATTACCCTAGAACCAAGGATGTAGGTTCAAGCCCTGGGTCCCTACCTGCAGGGGGACAGCTTCATGAGCCGTGAAGCAGGGTTGCAGGTGTTGCTCTCTGTCTTTTTCCCTCTCTATCTCCCCCTCCCCTATAAATTACTCTCTGTCTCTATCGAATAAATAAGTAAAATCTTTAAAAAAGATAGGGCTGGGAGATAGTATAATGGTTATATAAACAGACTCATGCCTGAGGCTCTAAGGTCCCAGGTTTAATCCCCTGCACCGCGATAAGCCAGAACTGAGTAGTGATCTGGTTAAAAAAAACAGACAAACATCCAGGTCCATGATGAAGCACGGGACATACATGTATGAGGCTCCAGAGACCCTAGGTTCAATCCCAGGTACCTGATATGCCAGAAGTCCATGGTTCTGGTCTCTCTTTCCCAGAAAATTCAGTCTTTTAAAAGCAAGAAATCGGGAGTCGGGCGGTAGCGCAGTGGGTTAAGCACACGTGGCGCAAAGCACAAGGACCGGTGTAAGGATCCCGGTTCGAGCGAGCCTCTGGCTCCTCACCTGCAAGGGAGTTGCTTCACAGGTGGTGAAGCAGGTCTGCAGGTGTTTATCTTTCTTTCCCCCTTACTCTTTTTTTTTTAAATAATTTATTTCTTTATTGGGGAATTAATGTTTTACATTCAACAGTAAATACAATAGTTTGTACATGCATAACATTCCCCAGATTCCCATTTAACAGTACAACCCCCACTATGTCATTCATCATCTTTCATGGACCTGTATTCTCCCCACCCCAGAGTCTTTTACTTTGGTGCAATACGCCAATTCCATTTCAGGTTCAACTTGTGTTTTCTTTTCTAATCTTGTTTTTCAACTTCGGCCTGAGAGTGAGATCATCCCATATTCATCCTTCTGTTTCTGACTTATTTCACTCAACATGATTTTTTCAAGGTCCATCCAAGATCGGCTGAAAACGGTGAAGTCACCATTTTTTACAGCTGAGTAGTAGTATTCCATTGTGTATATAGACCACAACTTGCTCAGCCACTCATCTGTTGTTGGACACCTGGGTTGCTTCCAGGTTTTGGCTACTACAAATTGTGCTGCCAAGAACATATGTGTACACAGATCTTTTTGGATGGATGTGTTGGGTTCCTTAGGATATATCCCCAGGAGGGGAATTGCAGGGTCATAGGGTAGGTCCATTTCTAGCCTTCTGAGAGTTCTCCAGACTGTTCTCCACAGAGGTTGGACCCATTGACATTCCCAGCAGTGCAGGAAGGTTCCTTTGACCCCACACCCTCTCCAGCATTTGCTGCTGTTACCTTTTCTGATGTGTGACATTCTCACAGGAGTGAAGTGGTATCTCATTGTTGTCTTGATTTGCATTTCTCTGACAATCAGAGACTTGGAGCATTTTTTCATGTGTTTCTCAGACTTTTGGATCTCTTCTGTGGTGAATATTCTGTCCAAGTCCTCCCCCCATTTTTGGATGGGGTTATTTGTTGTCTTGTTGTTGAGTCTGGCAAGCTCTTTATATATGTTGGTTATTAAACTCTTATCTGATGTATGGCATGTAAAGATCTTCTCCCATTCTGTGAGGGGTCTCTTGGTTTGGGTAGTGGTTTCTTTTGCTGTGAAGAAGCTTTTTAATTTGATGTAGTCCCATAGGTTTATACTTGCCTTAGTCTTCCTTGTAATTGGATTCATTTCATTGAAAATGTCTTTAAAATTTATGCGGAAAAAAGTTCTTTCAATATTTTCCTCTAAGTATCTGATAGTTTGTGGTCTAACATCCAAGTCCTTGATCCACTTGGAATTTACTTTTGTATTTGGTGAAATACAGTGATTCAGTTTCATTCTTCTGCATGTTTCAGCCCATTTTTTCCAACACCATTTGTTGAAGAGACTCTGCTTTCCCCATGTAATAGTCTGGGCCCCTTTGTCAAAGATTAGATGTGCATATGTGTGGGGCCTCATTTCTGGGCTCTCAATTCTATTCCACTGGTCAGTGTGTCTGTTCATGTTCCAGTACCAAGCAGTTTTGATGACAATGGCCCTATAATACAGTTTGAGATCTGGGAGTGTGATGCCTCCCGTTCTGTTCTTTTTTCTCAAGATTGTTTTGGCAATTCTAGGTCTTTTCTGGTTCCAGATAAACATTTGTAGCATTTTTTCTATTCTCCTAAAAAATGTGCTTGGGATCTTGATGGGGATAGCATTAAATTTGTAGATGGCTCTGGGTAATATATTCATTTTGATGATGTTAATTCTACCAACCCATGAACATGGAATATCTTTCCACTTCTTTGTGTCTTTTTCAATTTCTTTGAGTAGTGACTCATAATTTTTAGTATACAAGTCTTTCACTTCTTTGGTTAGGTTTACTCCTAGATATTTTATTGTTTTTGTTGCTATAGAAAAAGGAACTGATTTCTGGATTTCAATTTCTTCTAACTTAGTGTTTGCATAGAGGAATGCCACTGACTTTTGAATGTTAATTTTATAGCCTGACACATTACTGTATTGCCTGATGATTTCCAAAAGCTTCTTGCTGGATTCCTTAGGTTTTTCCATGTATACTATCATGTCATCTGCAAATGAGAGTTTGACTTCTTCTCCTTGCTCCTGCCTGATTGCTATGGCAAGAACTTCCAACACTATGTTGAATAGTAATGGTGATAGTGGGCAGCCCTGTCTAGTACCTGATCTGAGTGGAAATGCTTCCAGTGTTTCACCATTGAGTATGATGTTGGCTGTAGGTTTGCTATATATAGACTCCACTATCTTCAGGAATTTTCCATCTATTCCCATTTTTTGTAGTGTTTTGATCATAAAGGGATGTTGTATTTTGTCAAAGGCTTTCTCTGCATCTATTGATATGACCATGTGGTTTTTGGTCTTGCTTTTGTTGATGTGGTGGATCACATTGATTGATTTACGTATATTAAACCAACCTTGCATGCCTGGGTTAAACCCCACTTGGTCATGATGAACAATCTTTTTGATATACTGCTGTATCCGTTTGGCTAGAATTTTGTTCAATATTTTAGCATCTATGTTCATCAGAGATATTGGTCTGTAGTTTTCTTTTTTGGTTGTGTCCCTGTCTGCTTTTGGTATCAGGGTGATGTTGGCTTCATAGAAGCTGGCAGGGAGTATTCCAGTGTCTTCAATCTTCTGGAAGACTTTTAAAAGTAGAGGTATTAGTTCTTCTTTGAAAGTTTTGTAGAATTCATTTGTAAAACCATCTGGTCCAGGACTTTTATTTTTGGGAAGATTTTTGATAACTGTTTCAATTTCATTAGCTGTGATGGGCCTGTTCATGTTATCCACTTCCTCTTTACTTAGTTTTGGAAGTTGGTAGGTATCTAGGAAATCATTCATTTCTTCCAGGTTCTCTAGCTTGGTGGCATATAGTTGTTCATAGAACCCTCGCATGATATGTTGAATTTCTGCGGTGTCTGTTGTGATATCTCCTCTTTCATTTACTATCCGATTTATTTGGGTCTTCTCCCTTTTTTGTTTTGTGAGTCTGGCTAAAGGTTTGTCGATTTTGTTTACTCTTTCAAAGAACCAACATTTACTTTCGTTGATCTTTTGTATGGTTTTCCTATTCTCAATGTTATTTATTTCTGCCCTAACTTTAGTGATTTCTGTCCTTCTGGTTGCTTTAGGATTCCTTTGTTGTTCTTCTTCTAGGTCTTTAAGATGTGCAATCAGGCTGTTTATTTGTGCCTTTTCTTGTTTCCTAATGTGTGCTTGTATAGCTATGAACTTCCCTCTTAGGACTGCTTTAGCTGTGTCCCAAATATTTTGATAGCTTGTGTCTTCATTTTCATTGAACTCTCGAAACATTTTGATTTCTTCCTTGATTTCCTCTTTGACCCAGAAGTTGTTAAGAAGTGTACTGTTGAGCTTCCACATTTTGGGACTGTTACTAATCTTTTGTTGATTGCTAAGTGTTAGTTTAATTCCACTGTGGTCTAAGAAGACGCTTGGGATGATTTCAGTGCTCTTGAATTGGCTGATGCTGTCTTTGTGGCCTAACATATGGTCTATCCTTGAGAATGATTCATGTGGATTTGAGTAAAATGTGTATTCCAGTTTCTTGGGATGACTCTGAAAATGTCCAATAGTTCTAGTTTATCTGTCTCTTCATTTAGCTCCCTTATGTCTTTACTGATTTTCTTCCTGGATGATCTGTCAAGTTGAGATAGTGGGGTGTTGAAGTCCACTACTATGATTGTGTTACTGTTAATATATTGCTGTAGCTCTTTCAGTAGAAGTTTGATGTATTTAGATAGCTTCTCATTGTGTGCATAGATATTAATAATTGTTAAGTCCTCTTGATTGACTGATCCTCTGAGCATTAAGTAGTGTCCATTCCTATCTTTTTTAATCTTATCTATTTTAAAGTCTATCATGTCAGATATGAGAATAGCTGTTCCTGCCCTTTTTTGTGGGCCATTGGCTTGTATTATGGTTTTCCATCCTTTCACTTTAAGTCTGTTTTTGTCTTGTTGAGTTAGGTGAGTTTCCTGTAGACAACATATTGTTGGGTTGTGTTTTCTGATCTGTCTTCCTACTCTGTGTCTTTTAATAGGTGAATTCAGGCCATTGACATTTATGGATATCAAAGATTGAAGATATTTTAATGCCATTCTTGTAGAGTTTTAGAGTGTTTTGATATATGTCCTATTTGTGGTGGTCTGGTTGTTTATAGGAGACCTTTCAGAACTTCTTTCAGGGCAGGCTTGGTGATGGTTGCTTCCTTCAACTGTTGCTTGTCTGAGAAGGTTTTGATGCCTCCATCTAGTCTGAATGACAGTCTAGCAGGATATAGTATTCTTGGCTGAAAGCCTTTCTCATTGAGCACTAGATAGATATCTTGCCATTCTCTTCTGGCCTGTAGTGTTTGTATGGAGAAGTCTGCTGCTCATCTTATGGGTTTTCCTTTGTAGGTGACTCTTTGTTTTTCTCTTGCAGCCTTGAGAATCCTTTCTTTATCCTTATTCCTTTCCATTCTAAGTATCACATGTCTTGGTGTCTTTAGGTCTGGGTTAATTCTGTTTGGGACCCTCTGGGCTTCTTGAATCTTTATGTCTTTGGCGTTGTCTAGACTATAGAAATTTTCAGCTATTATGGCCTGGAGAATGCTTTCTTCCTCTCCTTCTCCTTCTTCCTCTGGTAAGCCAATAATGCGTATATTGTTTCTTTTGAAGTCATCCCATAGGACTCTGTTGTTGTTTTCAGCATCTCTTAATCTCTTTTTGAGATGTCTTACTTCTTTTTTAGTTGTCTCTAATTCATCCTCAATCTTGCTAATTCTGTCTTCAGCCTCATAGATTCTATTCTCTCTGTCCTCTACTGTTTTCTGGAGTTCATCTATTTTGTTGCCCTGCTCTGATACTGTTTTAGCTTGTTCAGCTAGTTGCCTTCTTAGCTCAGCGATTTCAGCTTTCAGCTCTCTAATAACCATGAGATAATTAGAATTTTCTTCCATATTCTCATTTGTTGTTCCTGCATTTCTGATTACAATTTTTTTCAAATTCTTTACTCACTCCTGTTATTATTTCCTTAGCTAGTGTTTGGATGTTGAACTCGTTGTTTTGTGCTTCACCCTCTGGAGGACTTTCAGCTGAACTCTTGTCCTGGTTCGAGTCTCCATTATTTTTTCTTGTTGTTTTAACCATTTTATATATTATGTTATGAGTTCCCCTTATCAGTACTTTTCAAATTATTGATCATTATTGCCTGGATTGACTTGTGTCTAAGTAATTTAATTAAAGGGTTTACCGTGGTGGAAGTTAACAGTCTTTTCAATCCCTGAGTTGGAGCTCAGTGGTGTAAAAGCCTCTTTTTTTTTCTTCCCTGTAGGCTATGGGAGCCTGAGGGCTTTTAAACTATCAATAGGCTTCTTAGCTTAATCACTGACTCCTGACCAAGAGATAAAGCAGGGTGTGGCAGAGATAATCCAGTGCTTATGCAAAGAGACTTTCACAGCCCCTCAGCTATGCCACCGAGGTATAGGTCTTCTCCTGAGTTTCCTGGTTAGATCTCTGTTCCCTGGTGTCCCTCCCTGTTGCTGCTCCAGATTCTGAGGGTAGTAGCAATGGAGACTCAGAGTTGCACTTGGTGAGTCTCTGGGGAGTCCTTTCCTCCCTTCAGCTGTCCCCTTGTTGTGGAGCAGACTGGAGGTGGTATCTCCACTGATAAACTGTTGAACTGTTAGCAGCCACTTAATCTCTCCTTAGGCCCCTCTCTCCTCTCTGTCACCAGCCACACGTGTTTGTACTCACGGGTGATTTACTGGATTCCTGTGGTCATTCTAGTCCTGTCTTGTTTTGGTCCGGGTGGTCTCCTTTGGTATTCCTAGTTGATCCAGGAGAGGAGAGGAGAGGAGAGGAGAGGAGAGGAGAGGAGAGGAGAGGAGAGGAGAGGAGAGGAGAGGAGAGGAGAGGAGAGGAGAGGAGAGGAGAGAAAGCGATCTGCTGCTCGTAGCTCCGCCTCTGGAAGTCGAATCCCCTCTCTCCCCCTCTCTGTCTTCCCCTCCTCTCTCCATTTCTCTCTGTCCTATCCAACAACAACAACATCAATCATAACTACAACAATAAAACAACAAGGGCAACAAAAGGGAATATATAAATAAATAATTTTTTTTAAAAAGCAAGAAATAGGGGCCAGGTGGTGGTGTACCTGATTGAGCGCACATGTTTCAGTGCACAAGGACCCTGGTTTGAGCCCCCAGTCCCCACTTGCAGAGGCAAAGCAGTGCTGCAGGTGTCTCTGTCTCTCGTTCTATCTCCCTCTCCCCTCTCAATTTCTGACTATCTCATAAATAGATAAAGATAATAATTATAAATTATAATTTTTTTAAATAAAGCAAGAAATTTGGGAACCCAGGCAGTGTCACACTGATTAAGCACACATGCCACCCTGTGCAAAGACCTGGGTTCAAGCCAAAATCCCCACCTGCAGAGGGGAAGACACTTCATGAGCAGTGAAGCAAGCACTGCACTCATCTCTCTCTGTCTCTCTCCTTTTCTTTCTTGCTTTTGTTTGCCTCCAGGGTTCTCGCTGGGGCTCAGTGCCTGCACTACGAATCCACTGCTCCCGGAGACCATTTTTCCCATTTTGTTGCGGTTGTTGTAGTTGTTATTGTTATTATTGTCATAGCTGTTGTTGCTGTTGTTGTTGGATAGGACAGAGAAATTGAGAGAGGAGGGGAAGACAGAGGAGGAGAGAAAGATAGACATCTGCAGGCCTGCTTCACCACTTGCAAAGAGATTCCCTGCAGGTGGGGAGCTGGGGGCTCAAATCAGGATCTTTAGATGGGCCTTTGCACTTTGCGCCATGTGTGCTTAACTCGCTGCACTACAGCCCAGCTCCCTCTTTTTTTTTTTTTCTTAAGGGTTATTACTAGGGCTCCGTGCTTGCCCTGAGAATCCACTGCTCCTGGTGGCCATTCCACACACACACACACACACACACACACACACACACACACACACAACACCCCATTTTGTTGGATATATATGCACTGATCAATTCTGGTTTACGGTATGCCTTAGCCCTCTCAAAACCAACCTGGAAGGGGCTCTGGGGTCTTTCCTGGACCCCCGCCCCTGTGGTGTCCCCTACATGGCTCCCCACAAAGCCTGGGACACATCCTCTCTGCACCCCACAACCTCAAGGCCTCCTCAAGGGCCCTGGCCCCCTGTTCTCCCTGAGGGTGGTGTGGGTCTCTCCTGCACGCCTCATCCCAGCCCCCAACAGCCCGCCTCTGGGCAGTTGGTACCCCCCCGTGACCCCCTCACCTGCTCAGCCCCCAGGAGTCCCGACAGGAGCGTGAGTAACCCCCCGGCCGGCTGGCGGGCCTTCGACCTGGCGTCCTGCGCTGGTCTCCCAGGAGTGGTCCTCGACACCTGTTGGTGGGTATTTAACATGCTGGTGCCTGTGCCAGCCTTGGAACCACCCCCAGTCGCTATGGCAACAGCCCTGGGCCCAGTTTAAGGGCCCTGGGCAGCCGCAGGCCAGGCAGAGCCAGCCAGGGTGCGAGGTCAACTCCCTCTCAGGACTGGGGTTCAGCTGGCCACTGAGGAACAGGCATGTCAGGGTCCCTGAGGTCTGAGGCCAGGTTCTGCTTCTGCTCCTGTCTCTTGGGTCCCCCCCCCAGACCGGAAGTAAGCCCTCTTCACTCAAGGGGCCCTCGTATCCGGGGAAGGGACCACAGGTCCCTGCTCGACTGGATGGTGGGGGCCAGGGGGTGCCGGGTGTCTGCCAGTCCCAGCACAGGCCCTGTGGAGCCAGAAGAAGCTCACACCAAGAGGGTGGGGCGGGCAGGAGCGGCCAGAGGCAGAGCGAGGCGCAGAGGAGGCTCAGAGTCTGACAGCGTGGGTCTGTGACCCCAGCCTCTGAACATCGACGAAGAGATTTGACGTGGGTGCCCTGAGCTAGCTCCCCCAGTAGAGCTCATGATGTCCCAAGTTCAAGACCCCCGTCATCATTGGGGGCACCTTGCACGGTAAGTGCTGCAGTGTTTCTGTCGTCCCTCCCCAAGCCTCATCTCATCTCCTCTTTTCCTCATCTCTGTCTCTGTCTTCAATTAAGAAACAAGCAAGAGGGGCAGGGTGGTAAGCCATTGAGCACAGAGCCCCCAGAAGCAGTGAAGCCGGTCTGCAGGTCTCTCTCTGTCTCCCCTGTCAATTTCTCTCTGTCCTATCAAGTAAAAAAAAGAAAGAAAGAAAGGAAGAAAGGAAAAAGAAAGGAAACAATGGCCGCCAGGAACAATGGGGCAACACAGCAGTCACAGTGTCTGCATAGTTCAGGCGCAGAGCCTCATGTGTCCAAAAATAAATAAATCAGGGATCTGGGCGGTGGCGCAGCGGGTCAAGCGCACGTGGCACAAAGCGCAAGGACCTGCGTAAGGATCCTGGTTCGAGGCCCCGGCTCCCCACCTGCAGAGGGTCTCTTGGCAAGCGGTGAAGCAGGTCTGCGGGTGTCTGTCTTTCTCTCCCCCTCTCTGTCTTCCCCTCCTCTCTCCATGTCTCTCTGTCCTATCTAACAACAGCTATGACAATAATAACAATAACAACTACTAAACTCGAATTCTTGAGAGTTTGTGTGCTGTATATAAAGGAGAATATGCTTTTGCTGGAGGGAAGCTTTCTTTTGTTGGAATGTACTCATTCTGTTTCAGTTCTGAACAGTTTGGTTTTGTTTTTAAATATGAGGCAAACTTAAAATTCCCTTTGCATCAAGGTATTTGCAAAACATTGATGCAGTGCCTCAAAGAACGAAAGTTTGTATTTAAAAGGAACCTCATTACACTGTAATAGTTGGTGTTTTTGGAAAAGGTACATTTAGATCTATTCTGAAACTGTCCATTTTTAAAAATAAAATGTTACAGGTCTCAAAAAAAAAAAAAAAAAGAAAAGTGCAACAGGACAATAAAATGGGAAAAATGGTCTCCAGGAGCAGTGGATTCGCAGTGCAGGCACCAAGCCCGGCGATAACCCTGGAGGCAAACAGAAAAAAAAAAAAGAAAAGAAAAGAAAAAAGAGACAAAAAATAAATCAGCCAGAGCCAGTAAAAAAGCTCACTGAAACAGTGTGCTGCTTTGCCATGTTCAACGTGACCCAGATTTGAGTCTGGCCCCCACCACGCTGAAGGAAGTTTTGGTGCTGTGGCCTCTCTCTCTGCTTCTCTGCCTCTATTAAAACAGCAACAAACAAACCTCATTTCCGATTCTGATTATGGGGTGGGACTGGGCCAGTTTAGCTGCCTGAGGAAGTGACCAAGCTCAGCTGGCGAGGTGGCCCACCTGGTAGAGGGCACAGAGCACTGAGCTTTCCTGCCTGGATCCCCAGTTCTTTTTTCTTTTTTATTATTTTTAAGGGTTTTTTTTTTTTTTTATTTACCTATTATTGGATAGAGACAGAGAGAAATTGAGAAGGAAAGAGGAGATAGAGAGGGAGAGAGGCAGAGAGACACCTGCAGCCCTGCTTCACCACTCGTGAAGCTTTCCCCCTGCAGGTGGGGACCAGGGGCTTCCTCTTTTTTTTTTTTTTTTTTTTTTTACCAGAGCACTGCTCAGGTCTGGCTTAATAGTAAGGTGGTGTGGGGATTGAACCTGGGACTTCGGTGCCTCAGGCATGAGAGTCTTTTCGCATAACCATTATGCTATCTACCCCGCCCCTGGGACCAGGGGCTTGAACCTGGATCCTTGTGCACCGTAATGTGTGTGCTTAACCGGTTGCACCACCATCTGGCCCCTCTTTTATTTTTTATTTTTGTACATAACACCATTCCCACCACCAAAGGTCGGTGTTCCTCTACCCCCCCCCCCACTCGGTGAAGCTGAACTCTACCCTCCCCCTCCCCACAGAGATTTTTACTTTGGGGCCCTACTCCAAACTCAGTCAGATTCTGCTTTGAGTTTCCCTGTCTGCTCCTCTTTCTCAACTTCTGTTTATGAGTGGGATCATCCCATACTCATCTTTGTCTTTCTGACTCAGCTCACTTAACATAATTCCTTCTAGCTCCATCCAAGATGGGTCAGAGAAGGTGGGTTCATTGTTCTTAATAGCTGCGTAGTATTCCATTGTGTATATATACCACAGCTTTCTCAGCCACTCATCTGTTGTTGGGCACCTGGGTTGCATCCAGGTTTTAGCTATTACAAATCGTGCTACTATGAACATAGATGGACACAGATCTTTTTGGTTGGCTTTAATGGAGTCCTTAAGATATATACCCAGGAGAGTATGGGTCATATGGAAGGTGTATTTCTATCCATGTGAGGGTTCTCCAGACTGCTCTCCACAGGTTGGACCAGTTCCAGGTTCAATCCCCAGCACCACCAGAAGCCAGAGCTGAGTAGGGCTCTGCAGTGCTCTCAGGCACTGCGTGGACCACATGATAGCTTCTTCCACTATCTCCTTTCCGACTCAAATTTTCTCTGTTGTATGTAATTCGACTTTTAAAATGTAAAAAAAAAAAGTGTGGCCCAGGATGTGGTACAGTGGCCAGAACACTGGGCCGAAAAGCATGAGGTCTTGGGTTTGATTCCTGGCATTGCATTGCCAGGATGATGTTCTCTTCTCCCCCTCTCTAGCAAGTTCAGAAATCGGTGATGGCTCTCCTGGTCGAGTGCTCAGGACCAGACCTAAGGATTGGGGCTCCAGCTTTATTCCCCCCGCAGGGGGAAAGCTTCACAAGTGGTAGAGAAGTGCAGCAGTTCTCTCCCTTTCTCTCCCTCTCTCTCTCTCTCTCTCTCTAATAAACAAAGGTTTCATTAACTTATTAATGAGAGGGTTAGGAAGAGAGCCAGACATCACTCTGGTACATGTACCACCAGGAATCAAACTCAGGACCTCATGCTTGAGAGTCCAATGCTTTGCTTTATATACTGTGCCACCTCCTGGGTTTTTCAATCACTCTCTCTCCCCCCACCCCAACCCCCATTTTACCTCCATCACAAAATTACAGGAGAGGCCAGTATGGCGCCCCTGGTTAAACACACACACTACAGTGCGCAAGGACCGTGGTTCAGAGCCCCTGGTCCCCACCTGCAGGGGGAAAACTTCACGAGTAGTGAAGTAGAGCTGCAGGTGTCTCTCTGTCTCTCTCCCTCTCTATCTCCCCTTCCCTTCTCACTTTCTTCTCTCTATATCCAATAATAAATAAATAAATAATTTTTAAAAAGGAAAAATCTATTTAAAAAATTACAGGAAAAAAAAAACCTCTGGGAATGCTGGAGACATGCAATGATAACCCTGGAGGCAAAAAAAAAAAAGAAATCAAATCTTTTTAAAAAAGTGACCAAGCATCCCGTCTGCAGGCCTGCACCTTCACTAAATGTTGGTGTTATTTACCTTGCCAATATTTAACCAGGCTATGAAATGCTATCACTGTAATTTTTACTGAAATATAAGCTACATAGAACATTGTGCTAGTTCAAGGTATACATGATTCAATATTTGTACATATTTATTGCAAAATGACCAGAACAATAAGTCTAGTTAGTATCCATCTGTCCCCATGCATTATTACCAAATTTCCTCTTTCTTTGGTCTAGAGCACTGCTCAGCTCTGTTTGATTAATCTTGGGGCCTCGGAGCCTCGGGTGTGAAAGTGTTACATAAACCAATTTGTTATCTCCCTGGTCCAAATGGATTCTCCTGTGATGAGGACTTTCACAGTTTTCTCTGTTACTAATTTCCCATATATGCAGTGCAGAATTTATTAAATACAGTCTCCATATGTACATGTCATGTGTTAAAGATTTATTTTAAGAGAGAGAGAGAGAGATCTCAGAATAGCACTCTAGCATAGGTGGTGCTGGTAACTGAACATGAGGCCTGACTCAGGCATGCATACCTGTCATCAGCCTTGCCACTACACTAGGTTTTTGTTTTTTTTGCCCCCGTGGTTATCGCTGGGGCTAAGTGCCTGCACTGTGAGTCCACTGCTCCTGGCAGCCATCTTTCTCCCCATTGTTCTTGTTATACTAAGGGTTTTAATTTCAAGCGCACTGACCCAACTGAGGTATTTGTTTTTATTCATTGCTTTTCTTCTCTAGTGTATTTTTGTCTTTTCCTTACTGACTTTAAGAACTCCTTCATTCAGGGCTGAGGAGATAGAATAATGGTTCTGCAAAAACACTTTCATATCTGAGGTTCTGAAGTTCCAGGTTCAGTCCTGAGCACCACCATATGCCTGAGCTGAACAGGCTCTGGAGCAATCTCTCTCTCTCTCCCTGTGTGTGTGTGTGTAACTTTCTCTCTGGATATATGTTAAAGAGAATATATATATATTCATACAACTATAAAAAGAAGTCTTGAGGCCAGGCAGTGGTGCACCTATTTGAGTTCACATGTTACAATGCACAAGGATCTGGGTTTGAGTCCCTGGCCCCCACTTATAGTGAGAAAGTTTTGCAAGTGGTGCAGATATATCTCTGTCTTTCTTCCTCTCTGTCTCCTCCTTCCATCTCAATTTCTGGCTATCTCAATCCAATAAATAAATGCAATTTTAAAAATGTTTAAAGTATTTTTCAAAAAGAAAGTAAAGTTTAAAGACATAAAAGAGTTCTTAGGGGTTGGGCAGTGGTGCTCATGGTTAAGTAAATGTGTTACCATGCACAAGAACTGGGGTTCAAGCTCCCAGTCCCCACCTGCAGGAGAAAAGCTTCACAAATGGTTAAATAGTGCTGCAGGTATCTCTCTGTCTCTCCCTCTCTTTCCTCCTCCCTCACAATTTCTCTCTGTCCTATCAAATTAATTTTTAAATGTGAAAAACAAAGATTCCTTCATTCCTTAGCTCACAATCCTGTCAGCATAATCTCTCAGGACTTCATGGAACAGAAGTGTTTGTTTGCCACTAGAGTTATTGCTGGGGTTCAGTGCCTGCAGGTGATTTTTTTCTTTTATTTTATTTGATAGGACAAAGGTAAATTGAAAGGAGGGGAAGATGATAGATAGATAAAAAAGTAGATAGATAGATAGATAAAAAGGTAGATAGATAGATAGATAGATAAAAGGTAGGTAGATAGATAGATAGATAGATAAAGATAGATAGGGAATGAGAGACATCTGCAGACTGTGAAGTTTCTCCCCTACAGGTGGGAACTGTGGACTTGAACCCAGGTAGTGTGGTAATGTGTGCTCAGCCAGGAGTACCGGAAGTTTTTCTGTTTTAAGGCAGTATTTATTTATTTATTTATTTATTTATTTATTTTGTCTGTTTTTTGTTTTATTTTTTTAATATTTATTTTTCCTTTTGTTGCCCTTGTTGTTGTTTTGTTGTTGTTGTTGTTATTGATGTCGTCATTGTAGAATAGGACAGAGAGAAATGGAGAGAGGAGGGGAAGACGGGGGGGGGGGGGGGGGGGGGGAAGGGAGAGATAGACCTGCTTCACCGCCTGTGAAGCACCTAAGGCAGTATTTATTGATGAGAGAGAGAGCCAGAATATCACTCTGTCACTTGTGATTCTGGGGTTCAAACTCAGGACGCCCCAGCGTACAAGTCCAGCTCTCTGCCTTCGTCACCACCTCCTAGGCTGCAGAAGTCCTTACATGTGATAGAGACAAGTGTTTTGAATGTGGGCTGTAGTTTGAAAGTCTTTTTTAAAAAGATATTTTATTTTAATTCAGACCAGAGCCCTGCTCAGCTCTGGCATATGGTGGTGCTGGGGACTGAACCTGGGAGCCTGGGGCCTCAGACATACTGTCTCCTCCACCAGGTAGTTTGGAAGTCTTCAGAAGTCCCTCCCCCTAGTGGGAGAGTCACTGTATTTCACCCCGGGATCTTTATGCTGGTCCTTGCGCTTCACACCACCTGCGCTTAACCCATTGTGCTACCGCCCGACCCCCTATGTCTGGTTTCTGTAATTGCTTCCCGGCTGAACATGGGTGTTGACAGGTCGATCCATACTCCCAGCCTGTCTCTCTCTTTCCCTAGTGGGGAAGGGCTCTGGGGAAGTGGAGCTCCAGAATACATTGGTGGGATTGTCTGTCACCTGGACACTTTTTTTTTGCCTCCAGGGTTACTGTTGGGGCTCAGTGCCTGCACCATGAATCCACTGCTCCTGGAGGCCATTTTCCCCCCTTTTGTTGCCCTTGTTGTAGCCTTTTTCTTATTGTTGTTGGTGGTGTTGTTCGTTGTTGGAGAGGACAGAGAGAAATGGAGAGAGGAGGGGAAGACAGAGAGGGGGAGAGAAAGATAGACACCTGCAGACCTGCTTCACCGCCTGTGAAGCGACTCCCCTGCAGGTGGGGAGCCGGGGGCTCGAACCAGGATCCTTACACCGGTCCTTGCGCTTTTGCACCACGTGCGCTTAACCCGCTGCGCCACCGCCCTACCCCCCACCAGGACACTTTTAAGATGTATTTTATTTAACATCAGAACCAGTGCATCTTTAGCATACAGTGATGCTGACCTCATGCTTTAAATCCAAAAATCGCCGCCACAGCGCCACCTCCTGGGAGCCCGGAGCACTTGCTCAGCTCAAATTTAGGGTGGGGCCAGGGATTAAACCTCCTGAGTTTCTGGCATGATAGTGTAAATCTTTTTTTTTTTTTTTTTTTTTTGCTTCCAGGGTTATCGCTGGAGCTCAGTGCCTGCACTATGAATCCACCGCTCCTGAGGCCTTTTTCTTTTTTCTTTTTCATTTTATTGAATAACACTGAGAAACACTGAGAGATATGAAGACAGAGTGGGAGAGAGAAGACACCTGCAGACCTGCTTTACTGCTTGTGAAGCATCATCCCCTGCAGGTGGGGAGCCGGGGACTTGAACCGGGATCCTTGCACTTGTACTTCGTACTATGAGCGCTTAACCTGGTGCACCACAGCACCACCACCGGACAGGCCCCCACCCCACCCCGCACCCATGGTAAGTCTTTTGAAGAACCATTATATTGCCTCTCTGGCCCCCACAGGCTAACTTTCAGAGAAAGGGGGGGGCACCAACCTCCAGAGGTAAAGATGGGAAGACAGCAGAGCATACAAGGCTGGAACCTGGAACTTTCCTAGGTGAGTTTATCTTGCCAGCCACAAGAACATTTTGTTCACAGTCACCACCTAGAATAGAGTCTGCTGTAGAGCAGATTCTCAGACATTGGGTGGACTCAGTAGATAGATTGGATAAATGACAGATTAGCCGAGTGAAGATGTTTATATGTGGATCGGCAGAACACATGAAAGGAGGGAGAGACAAACTAGATCAGATAGGATTAGACTGAAGGCATAAGTTTGCAGGGTGGACCAATGTCTATCATAAAAATTCATGCATCTTAAAGTCTCTTTTTCTTTTTATACAGGAATTAATGTTTTTTTAAAATGTTTATTTTCCCTTTTGTTGCCCTTGTTGTTTTTATTGGTGTAGTTATTATTGTTATTGATGTCGTTGTTGTTGGATAGGACAGAGAGCAATGGAGAGAGGAGGGGAAGACAGAGAGGGGGAGAGAAAGACAGACACCTGCAGACCTGCTTCACCCCTGCAGGTGGGGAGTGGGGGCTCCAACTGGGATCCTTCCGCCCGTCCTCGCGCTTTGCGTCACGTGCACTTAACCCGCTGCGCTACCGCCCGACTCCCAGGAATTAATAGTTTATAGTAAATAGTTGATATGTGTAAAATCTCTCCATTATTTTTTTGCACAACACTTACCGCCAGCCTAGGTCCTCCTCCATCCTGCACAAGGACTTGCGACGCGCCTGGGCCCAGTCCTTGGCTTTGGTGCAATAAACCAGCTTTAAAATATCCTGTTGTATGATCGATTGGCAGCCAGTGCGCGTAGCAGAACACCTCTGGAAGCCTCGTCCTCCCGCTCCCTATCAACCCCACCCAGAGGTGACCAGTACACTGAGCCCCACTATTGTTTACTTCTGCTGCTTCTATCCCTGATTTAAGTGAATTGTTTTTTTTTTTAACTTTAAAAAATTATCTTTAGTTATTGGATAGAGGCAGCTAGAAATTGAGAGGAGAGGGGTGGCAGAGGAAGAGACAGAGACACCTGCAGCTCTGATTCACTGCTTGTGAAGCTCCCCCACTGCAGGTGGGGACCAGAGTCTTGAACCCGGGTCCTTGCGCACTGTACTGAGTGCACTTAACCAGTTACACCACCACCCAGTCCTAAAGTGAGTTATTTGTACTCCTGAGTGCTTGGCTTTGTTCTAACACAGCCTTCACAAGATGCCCACACACACACAGTTGTGTCCCCTCTCCATTTTTGAAAAATAATTATTTGTATGCATTTTGAATAGACAAGAGAAATTGAATGGGGAGAGGGAGACAGAGAGGGAGAGAGACACCTGCAGCACTGCTTCACCACTCATGAAGCTTTTCCCCTGCAGGTGGGGACCAGGCGCTTGAAAGTGAGTATGCACTGTAATACGTGTGCTCAACCAGGTGTGCCACCACCCAGCCCAGCCCTTCCCCCATCCTTAAAAATACTGGGGCCAAACTGTGAGGCATCCAGCTGAGGGTGTGTTACCACGCACCGGGACCCAGGTTTAAGCCCCTGCTCCTCACCTGCAGGGGGGAAGCTTCACAAGCAGTGAACAGTGCTGAGGCGTCTGCGTCTGTTTCCCCTTTCCCTCTCAATTTGTCTCAATCTTTTTTTTTTTTTTTTGGCCTCCAGGGTTATTGCTGGGGCTCGGTGGCTGCACTATGAATCCACTGCTCCTGGAGGCTTTTTTTTTTTTTTAATTATTTATTAATGAGAAGCATAGGAGAAAGAACCAGGCATCACCCTGGTACATGTGCTGCTGGGGATTGAACTCAGGACCTCATGCTTGAGAGTCTGATGCTTTATCCACTGCTCCATCTCCCGAACCACCCTGGAGGCCATTTTTTCCCTTTTGTTGCCCTTGTTGTTGTTACTATTGTTGTCATTGTTGTTGGATAGACAGAGAGAAATGGAGAGAGGAGGGGAAGACAGAGAGGGGGAGAGAAAGACAGACACCTGCAGACCTGCTTCACCGCCTGTGAAGCGACTCCCCTGCAGGTGGGGAGCCGGGGGGCTCGAACCAGGATCCTTCTGCCGGTCCTTGTGCTTTGCACCACATGCGCTTAACCCGCTGCGCTACCACCCGGCCCCCTCAAAAAAAAAATTTTTTTAATTAACTTTTAATTTTACTGGCCAGGAGAGATAGCATGATGATCATGCAGATATTCATGCCTGGGGCTCTGAGGTGCCAGATTCAATCTCCTGCACCACCATAAACAGAGATGAGTTGTGCTCTGGGCAAAAAAAAAAAAAAAAATTTTTTTAAATATATTTGTTAATGAGAGGAAACCGAGCATCTCTGTGTGGTTGAACTTGGGATCTTGTAAGCCCAGGCCTCTAACCACTGCACCACATTCATCATGATTTCATTGAGGGGCACTTGGCTTACTTCCAGGTGTGGGGGGGGTCTCAAGTTTCCGCCTGTCTCTGGGTAGACTCCACTTCCCTTGGTTAGACCCCGAGCAGTGGAAGTGCTATGCCCCCTGAAAGTGACTGTGAGCACATTCCATGACGAAAAGCCAAATGCTTTACAAGGTGGTTTTACCATGTGACACTCCAGCAGCAGTGTGTGCTGGGGCCCCCATCTCCTTGCCAGCACTCGGCAACATCAAACATATTTTTAAAAAATCTTTATTTGAATAGAAATGGAGAGGGAAGAGGAAGATAAAGAGGACTAGAGACAGACAGACATCTACTTCACCACTCAGGAAGTGGGGACCGAGGGCTTGAACCTAAGTTTTTGTGCATTGTAGCATGTGTTTTTTGTTTGTTTGTTTTTTTAATTCTACACACTTAGGGAGAGGAAAATGAGGAAAAAACAGTGACACCATAGCACCGCTCAGCCATCCATGGTGCTTGGGACCCCACCCAGGGCTAGGGATGGTTAGAGCAGGAATTCTGCCTAAGCCACCTCCCTCCCCCATGTCCTCAGCTCTGAGGGCCCCATGTGTCCCCCTCCTGTGGGCCTACCCCCAGAGGCTGCTGGAGAAACTGCTCAGAATCCTGATCCCTGTGTCAAAGATGTCTTTCCCTTGCAAGGGACAGAAAGCTGGCAGTTTCCAGGACAAACAAGCTAAAGGCTCCTGTGATGTCAGAGGGGCTGAGGCTTCAGCCCAGGTGGAGTGTGGGCACTCGGATGTCGCAGAAGTGGAAGCACAGGCCTGGCAGTGCCCAGCTGGCCCTTCCGCCAGGCCCAGCCCTAGGGTACCATACAGAATGTGGTGGACTTGTGTGCATGTGAGGCTCTGGGTTCCATCCCCGGCAATATACGACCTAGAGCAGGGCTCTCTCGTAAAATGAATCTTAGAAAGGACCCACATGGCCCAGGCTCCAGCTGCCCAGGGTCCACACACACTTGCCAGGCAACTTCAGTCCCTCCCAGAAGCCACACACTGCCATACACACCCTCAGTGTCCCACTCACCAGCCCCTCCCTGGTAAGGATGCCTCCTGCTTCAGCCTCTCAACTCCCCCCCTCCCCTCTCTCACTACATTTGCATCTAACACACACACACACACACACACACACACACCCCCCTTGGGCTCTGTCCCTGGGAGCCAAGTCCTGTGGCACAGACTAAAGTAGAAAGGGCCGTGGCTGCTGTCAGAGCAGGGAGACGCAGCCTCCCAGTCACACGGCCATCCTGTCGCCAGCTGCTGAGGGGCCTGAGGCAGACACAAAGCTGCCGTGCCCCGTGCCCTGAGAGCCACTTCCTCTCCCCTAGCTGTGTGCCCACGTGACGGCTCCCCCTGCCCGGTCCTCCCACCTGTGTGGCATGTGTGTAACCACTCAGAGGTGTTGCTGGAAGACGGAGGAAGGCCGCTTCAGCAAGCACTGGGCAAGGCAAAAAGACGCGTGAAGAGTAATCAGGGGACAACAGTGTGAAACGACGACAGACACCATGTCCCCTTTCCCACTACGGCTACCGCATTCTCCTCTCTCTGTCACGGCCTGCGTGATGACAACCTTTCAGTTTCTCCACCTCCCCCATCCCCAGGCCACAGAAGCAGCGCTGGCAAGCAAGGGCTTCCTCAGGCGGCAGGGTGGCACCAAACATGACAACTGTTCCCACACACCCTAAGGCGGACGCTGGCCCTGGCTCAAGGGTCCGGGGTGTGGACTCGTCCCCTATTCCGCTCCCACCTGCTCGCTAGGCCCACTCGCCCATGCCACACCTCCTCGGCACCCTCACAGGAACCCCAAGTTCCTGTTTTCTCCTCGTCTGGCCCTGCCCCCCCCACACACACACACACTGGGAAAGAGACCTGGGAATCCTTGAGGCTCCCCCACTCAGCCATGGGTCCGTTGTGTCGGCCGTTTTGTGTCCACTGCCTGCCCAGCCTCCCCAGGCCGTTGCTCTCCAAGGACACACAGCCCTCATGGTCACTGAAGCTCAGGGAACAGAGGTGACAGCCGGTGTCACCACCCTGTCGGCCTGACCCGAGACCCAGTATCCCAGCCCACAGCGGGCAGGTGGGGGCCTGCCAGGGTGCCCACATGTGGCCGGCACCCCCTGACCACCTTCCTCTCACAGGGCCCCGGCTGCTCAGGAGCGAGGGCGAGGGGGCCGCACGCCCCTGGACAGAAGCCGGGAGAGACACAGGTGTTCCCTTTCCTCTGTTTTCTTTCCTTTTTAATAAATTTAAGAACAGCTCTATCTCTTCCCCCCAGAACAACTAAAACCAGCTAAAAGGAGATGCGGCCTGGGGGGCAGAGGGTGCTAGGAGTCATAGTCTTCTTCGTCCTCTGCATCCGGTGCTGAGGGGCCCGGGGGCGCTGGGAGCAGTGGCAGAGTCGAGTTGAAGGGCATGAGAGGTGTCGGGGGGCTGCAGGGCAGAAAGCAGGGGAGGAAGGTCAGGCCACTGCCCAGGCCACTCCCCAGCTCTGCCACCAGCAACAGACCGAGTGGTGAGGAGGCCAGGAGGGCCAGTCAGCCTAGGGCAGGGGTTCTGCTGAGCTGCTTACCTCTGAAAGGGGGCTGGGGGGTGGCTGGGCTGGGCTGGGGCGGGGGGCATCTCCTCCTCCCCTTCGCTGTCGGTGTCTTCAGACTCATCCTGGGAGCAAAGCAGGGTGGGTCAAGGGTGGAAAGACGGGTACGTCCCCACCCCATGGAGTGAGCAGCCAGGGGCTGAGCTGGGACCCCATCCCGGTGACCAGGACAAGGTCGGGGGCTCTAAGGCCTCGCTCACCTCCTGCTCCGAGTCTGTCCCTGACTGTTTCTTGTCTTTGCCTTTGCTCCCCACACCGCCATTCTTCCGGCCACTGCTGCCCGGCTTCCGGCCCCTTTGGGAAGACGCGGCCCATCTGCCCAGAGGGCCCCCCATTTCCCTGACCACCTCCCCTCAGGCCACCCCCCAAGCCCCGGGGACCTCCGACTTCCCCAGCAGAGCCGTGAGCCCCGATGCTCACCTGCGGGCACCCCTGTCGCCGTCCATGTGGTTGTCCTCTCCGTCCCCCTGCATGTCAGGGACCGAGGCCACCAGATCCTTCAGGAAGTCAAACTGTTGCTCCAGCTCGATGCACTGCTTCCTGGGGGGCGGGGGGCGGGGCGGGAAGGTGGCGGGGGGGCCCCGGTTGCCGCCCCCTCTGCGGGAAGACACAGCCCCCCTCCCCAGGAGGCGGACGCCACCCGGTGCGGGGGTCCCCCCCCGGGACACGCCCCCCACTCACAGGTGCGACGTGGTCATGGTCTTGGCGTTCCGGGACTGGGTCACCTGGCAGGCCTTCTTCAGCAGGGACTCCAGGAAGAGCTCGAGCGCCCGCGCTGAGGGTGTCAAGGAGCATGCGGGTGGGGGGTCCCCAGCCCCCTGCCCCGACTGCCCCCGCCGGCCCGCCCCCGCCAGGATACAGATGATGACAGGCACCGCCGCCGCCACCTTCCCGATCTCCTCGTCCGTCTGCATGATCTTCTTGATCCGCGCCTGCGGACGAGCAGAGCTCTGCTCGGACCCCGCCGCCTGGCCCGGGGAGGGGGCGGGCAGGGGCGGCCGGGGCTGGGGGGGGGTCCCCGGGGTGGGTGGGCGAGAGCGCGGGGGCCGCGGAAGGGGCGGGCCTCCGCTCACCGGCCCCCGCGATGCCCCCGCCCCCGGCCCCGCCGGCCCGGGCCCGGGGCTCCGCGGCGACCACGTGCTCACCGGCGGGAACCGCGCGTTGTACTTCTTCTTCTTGCTCGGCATCTCGGGCCTCCCTCGCCGCGCCGGGCCCAGCGCCGCCGCCGCCCGTAGCCTCCCGGCCCGGGGCCTGCTCGCCGCCCGCCCGCCCGCGGTTCCCCCGGGTCCTGGCGCCGCCCGCTCCGCCCCCCGCCGCTCCCCGGGGTCCTAGCGCCGCCCTGCCCTTCTGCAACTCCGGGCGGTGCACGTCCGCTTAGGCCGCACCACCGCTCCACCCGCCCCAGGCCTCAAGCGCGGACGTTGGCCCCGCCCCCTGCGTCTGGCCCCGCCCCCATGACCACGCCCCCGCGCGGTAGACCACGCCCCTCCCCGGGACCGCCGGGCGCTAGGCCCCGCCCCTGTGCCGGAGGCCACGCCCTTCTCTGGACGGCGGCCCGGCCCCGCCCATTCCTTCGCGAGCCCCGCCCCTTCTGCGGCAGACCCCGCCCCACGGCGCCGGCCACTCGCGGCCCCGCCCCGCGCCGCGTTTGTCTATAAAGTTGTTGTTGAAGCTTCGGGGCGCTAAGATGGCGGCGGCGGCGGCGGCGGCGGCCGTGGCGGAGGCGGCCGTGGCGGAGGCGGGGCGCGGCGGTGGCGGCACGGAGCCCCGGCAGGAGCGCAACCGGGCCCGGGGCTGGACCGGTGCAGAGCGCAGCGAAGGCCGCAGGTGACGGGCGGGGCGGGCGGGAGCGCGGGGCCCACGGGCGAGCAGCCGTGGCGGCGGACGCTCATGGCGGCGGGGGCGGCGGGGGCGGCTGGGCTGGAGCTTGGCACTCCTGCAAGCTCGGAGGAGCGGGGTTCGAGTTCGGACACCGCCTCACTGGCCCGGAGCCTGACGCGGCAGTGTCCAGGCTGCAGTGGCCTCGGACGGGGGTCGGGTCACGGCCACCGGGGAGGCCTGAGCCCTGGGCCCGCCGAGGGGCCGCACCGGCGCCGGCGCCTTCTGCACCCTCCCCTCCGTCGGGTCGCTGCGGCGCCGGGCCCGCGCGGGCGGCTGGGCCCGTGGTTCCCAGTCCGCAGCCCTGTCACCCGCTCTACATGTGACCTTGGGGGAGTTCCCGCAGAAGTCCGGGGCCGTGCGGTGCGAGAGCGTGAGCTGCCGCTCTCCCGCCAGCCAACACTTGCCCCACCCACCCAGGCAGCCTTGTAAAGAGGCAACTGAGGCCCGGGGACCTGAAGTCTTGCTCAGGGACCTTGCGATTCGGGGCATGCCCGGCCCCTGCTTTGCGCCCTGCACGTCGTGCGTCTGCCCCAGAGCTGCCCTGACTGGCTTCCCTCACCACAGGATGGAGCCGGGCGAGGAGCTGGACGAAGAGGACTCTCCGGGCGGGCGGGAAGACGGCTTCACTGCCGAGCACTTGGCTGCCGAGGCCATGGCGGCTGACATGGACCCCTGGCTGGTGTTTGATGCCCGCACCACCCCCGCCTCTGAGCTGGACGCCTGGCTGGCCAAGTACCCACCCTCCCAAGTCACCCGCTACGGGGACCCCAACTCACCCAACCCGGAGCCTGTGGGCTGGATTGCCGCCTACGGCCAGGGCTACGTCCCCAACTCGGGTGACGTGCAGGGCCTGCAGGCCGCCTGGGAGGCCCTGCAGACCAGCGGGCGGCCCGTCACGCCAGGTACCCTGCGCCAGCTGGCCATCACCCACCAGGTGCTCTCAGGCAAGTGGCTGGTGCACCTGGCCCCTGGCTTCAAGCTGGACCACGCCTGGGCCGGCATCGCCCGGGCTGTGGTGGAAGGCCGGCTCCAGGTGGCCAAGGTGAGCCCTCGGGCCAAGGAGGGCGGGCGCCAGGTCATCTGTGTTTACACTGACGACTTCACGGACCGCTTGGGTGTGCTGGAGGCAGACGCGGCCATCCGGGCCGCGGGCGTCAAGTGCCTGCTCACGTACAAGCCCGATGTCTACACCTACCTGGGCATCTATCGAGCCAACCGCTGGCATCTCTGTCCCACTCTCTATGAGAGCCGTTTTCAGCTGGGGGGCAGTGCCCGAGGCTCCCGTGTGCTGGACCGTGCCAACAACGTAGAGCTGACTTAGTGGGGGCGACCAGCCCTGACCCCTTCTGTTGAGGATGGATCCTCCTTCCGTCTTCCGCTTCCTTGCCCTGCTGAGGCCAGGCCCTCCAGCCCTGAGGACGAGGCCATTTGGAGCCGCCTGCATCTTTGATCCCCTTGAACTTGTGCCCTCCCTTCAGGGCCAGCTCAAGCCACTGCCCGCTGGAGACTTGGGCTTCCGGAAGACCAGCCCCATGGCCTCTCTTTTCGCTGCTGCTTCTCCCCTCTGCCAACCAGGACTACAGGCTGGGTGCAGACACCCAGAAGGAGAACCTTCCAGGCCACCCCACCCTCCTCCTCCTCCTCCTCCTCCATCCCCCTACCCCTTTCTCTTCCTCCTCAAGAGAGAAGACTTCGTGCTTCCAGTCCCTCTCCTTGGAGCTGCCACGGTCCAGGGGACAGAGGCCCTGCAGACCTGAGCATGTCATTTTGTCGTGGGGGGTGGGGGAGCTTGCCCACTCACCCCATGGCAGAGATTGAGAGGGCCAGGGCCATGGACGTAGGACCTGCCTCTGGCTGCTACCTTGAAGCCTGCACCCCCTGCCCCGCCATGGCCTACCTTGTCATGTGCCTGCTCCTGATGTTCTAATAAAACCCGGCTTGGGTCTGTGTCTGGGGTAGTTTCTAAAGAGAGTACGGGGAGGAGGGTGGTGGTGGGTCCGGTTAAGTGCGCACATAACCATGCACATGGACCCATGTTCAAGCCATTGCTCCCCACCTGCGGGGGGGGGGGGGGATAGTGAAACAAATCTGCAGGTGCCCCCTCCATCTCCACTTCCCCTCTCAGTTTCTCTCTGTTCTATCAGATAAAATAGGAGGATTTAGGGGGAACAAAAGGAGCCGGGTGATAGCGTAGCGGGTTAAGTGCACGTGGCGCGAAGCACAAGGACTGGCATAAGGAACCTGGTTCAAGCCCCCGGCTCCCCACCTGCAGGGGAGTCGCTTCCCAGGCTTCTCTGTCCTAACAACGATGGCATCAATAGCAAGGATAACTACAACAATAAAAAACAAGGGCAACAAAAAAAAAGAGGGAAAATAAAAATAATAAAAAAGGAAAAAATAGCTGCCGAGAGCAATAGATTCATAGTGTTGGCACCAAGCCCAGTGATAACCCTGAAGGCAATAAAAAGAAAGAGATTGTGGTAGGGCCCGCTTGGCTGGTACACTCTTTTACTCTGTGTGACCTGGTTCCAGCCTGGCCCCCAGTGTTTTGAAGGAAACCTCAGTACTGTGGTTCTCTCTCTCTCCCTCCCTCCCTCCCTCCAAAGTTTAACACCGGGGCTCTGTGCCTGCACTACTAATCCACTACTCCAGCCATTTTTTCCCATTTTTATTACCTTTGTTATTGTTGGATAGGACAGAGAGAAATGGAAAGAGGAGGGGAGAGAAAGGGGGAGAGAAAGACAGACGCCTGCAGACCTGCTTCACTGCCTGTGAGGTGAACCTCTGCAGATGGGGAGCCGGGGGCCCGAGCTGGGGTTCTTGCACTGGTCCCTGCGCTTTGCACCATGTTCGCTTAACCTGCTGTGCTACCGCCCAGCCCCTCTCTCACTTTTTCTATCTGAAAAAGTCAGCCTGGAGTGGTCAAATCCCGGCGCTGAACACCCCCCCCCACGCGCAATTATACATATTAGTGTGTAGGGCGTCCTTGTGTTGTGGACAGCCTGCTGCACCATAGGGGGCTTGGCAGGAGCCCCTCTCTGCACCCCTGTCAAGGAGGCCACTAGAACACTATACGGCACTCCCTCTTTAATATTTTATTTATATATTTGGATAGAGACAGAAACCGTGTGTGTGTCTGTGTGTGTGTGTCTCTCTCTGTGTGTGTGTCTCTGTATGTGTGTGTGTCTCTGTGTGTGTGTCTGTGTGTGTATGGTAGTGTTTACTTGCACTGGTTGCTGGGTGGACTCAGGCCCAGGAGATCCTGCCCCTCACCTAAAGTGCTCCATAATAAGGCACCTCGGTG
Source organism: Erinaceus europaeus (assembly GCF_950295315.1). Lineage (NCBI taxonomy): Eukaryota > Metazoa > Chordata > Mammalia > Eulipotyphla > Erinaceidae > Erinaceus > Erinaceus europaeus. The sequence goes on from NC_080178.1 coordinate 3,499,167, forward strand.
CCAGGTGTGCAGGAGCCGCCCTGAGAACCCTACGGAGCGGCGGGCCCTGTAACCCTGCTAATGGAGCGTCGGAATCTGCTCCTCACCATCCCCTGACCTGGCCGGCACAGGGGCCCCCACCAGCCCTAAGAGGGTGGCACTTCAAGCTACAGGGAGAGAGTGCAGCTGCAGTGCAGCAGACTGTCCTGCCTGAGGGCCCAGAGATCACAGGGTCAGCCCCTTACACCATAAGCCAGAGCTGAGAGTGATGGTAGTAAAGCTACATTTGCCCCATCCAGCCCAGGATCCCCCTGCAGGGGCGTCGCTTCACAGGCGGTGAAGCAGGTCTGCAGGTGTCTGTCTTTCTCTCCCCCTCTGTCTTCCCCTCCTCTCTCCATTTCTCTCTGTCCTATCCAACAACGAACGACATCAATAACAATAGTAACTACAATAACAATAAAAAGGGAATAAATAAAGCTACATTTAAGATTTGTTTATTGGGGCAGGTGGTGGTGCACCTGGTTGAGCGCATGTATTACAATGAGCAAGGACCCGGGTTCGAGCCCCCCAGCCCCACCTGCAGGGGGAAAGCTTTGCAAGTGGTGAAGCAGGGCTGCCAGTCTCTCTCTCCCTATCACCCCCTTCCCTCTTGGTTTCTGGCTGTCTCTATCCAATAAATAAATATTGAAAAATAATAATAAACATTAAAAAGATTGTGGTCCGGGAGGTGCACAGTGGATAAGGCCTCGGACTCTCACGCATGAGGTCCTGAGTTCAATCCCTGGCAGCACAGGTACCAGAGTGATGTCTGCCTCTTTCTTTCCTTCTATCTTTCTCATTAATAAATAAAATCTTAAAAAAAATAAAAAAGATTTGCTTATTATTTTGTTACATATGAGAGTTCCACATGAGACAGAACTGGAAACCTGGGGCATGTCCGTCTGCTGCACTGCAGTGAGCTGCTTCCCTGGCCTATATTAAAGCTAATGATGGGGCGGGGAGACAGCATAACGGTTTTGCAAACTGACTCTCATGCCTGAGGCTCCAAAGTCCCAGGTTCAATCCCCTGCACCACCATAATCCAGAGCTGAGCAGTGCTCTGGTAATTAAAAAAATAAAGGGAGTCGGGCTGTAGCGCAGCGGGTTAAGCGCAGGTGATGCAAAGCACAAAGACTGGCATAAGGATCCCGGTTCGAACCCCGGTTCCCCACCTGCAGGGGAGTCGCTTCACAGGCGGTGAAGCAGGTCTGCAGGTGTCTATGTTTCTCTCCCCCTCTCTGTCTAACCCTCCTCTCTCCATTTCTCTCTGTCCTATCCAATAATAATGACATCAATAACAACAATAACTACAACAAGAAAACAACAAGGGCAACAAAAGGGAATAAATAAATAAAATATTTTTAAAATTTTTTAATCTTAAATAAATAAAGCTAAGGATAATGATAGTAAGTGGGCAGGGAGGTAGCTTGATAATTCAAAAAGATCCCCATGCCTGAAGCACTAAAGTCCCAGATCCAATCCCCAGTACTGCCACAAGCAGTGCTCGGGCTAAAAAAAAAAAAAACAGGTCAGAGGGATGACACACCAGCTAGGGCATGTACCTTGCCACACACACAGCCCAGGTTCAAGCCCCAGTGCCAGGTGGAAGTATGCCTATACCAGGGCAGCTCTCTCTGCCTGTCTGAATGAAACGGTGTCCCCATCTCTGACAAGTAAATACAGAGGCGGGCGGGCCGGAAGGAAAGGCAGAGCAAGCAGGCACGTTTATCTCCTCGTTTCTCAGAGTGAGAGAGACCACAGCCCCACCCCTCCATCCATGGCAGCACAGTCATGATGTTCCCAGATGGTGCTGGGCTCAAACTTAGGACCTCGCTACCTGCTAGGAGAGGATTCCACCGTGTGAGCCACCTCCCGCGTTCACAGACTGAGCAGAAGGCGACACCTCTGTGCTCCTGGCCGCCCAGGGCTAGTGGTGTGGTCAGAAGCAGGGGGGCCCTGATGGGCGTCAGCACCTTGGACTGGGTGTCCTTGTGAAGTGCACAGCCTGCTGGACCCTGGGTGGCTTGGCAGGACCCCCACTTACACTCCCTTCTTTGCTTCCCTGTCGAGACCACCAGAACACTATACAGCATTACAGCATTGTGTGTGTGTGTGTGTGTGTGTGTGTGTGTGCGCGCGCGCGTTTGGATAGAGACAGGAACTGGGAGAGGAGGAGATAAAAAGGGAAAGAGACACCTATAGACCTGCTTCACTACTTGTGATGCTCCCCCCTGGAGGTGGAGACCTAAGTCTTGAACTTGGGTCCTTGCACATTGTAGGGTGCTTGCCACCACCTGGCCCTGCAGAGTGTTTCCGGGCACATGACTGAGCTTACAGGCAGCGCAGGAGATGGTCCTGTTATGTACTCAAGGGGTCTGGGGCCAAGAGGGGAAGGGGATTCCCTTATGAGTTGGGTGGAGCTAGGACTTGCCCTCCAGCCCCAGCCCCTCTACTGAGCACCCCCTCAAACCCCCCCACACGCCCCGCCGGTCACCAACTCCAGTTCTCTCTTCACCACCCACAAGGCATACTCCGTGCTCACATGATCTGGCTGACTGAGCCGCCCACTTGGCTGAGGTTGTAGCTTCTGGGTGCCTGACTTGCCCCCGACACACACACAGCTAGGCCTGGCCCTGACCTTGACCTTGGGGCAAGAGTCTGTCAGGGCGCCCCCCCCCCACCCCGGATTCTGCTCCCTCTCGTGCCAGCGCTGACTCAGCCCCTCACAGACTCACCAAATTGGAATCTGGAGCAGGAGAGAGGAGATGCCACTGGGTTGACTGGGTGGAAGTGGGTGAGTCACAGGCCCTCGCTGGCCCCCTCCCCACCCCAAACTTCCCCAAAGCTGAGTCCCCTCCACCCAGCCCCGGGAAGTCCCCAAGTCCAGTGGTCTCTGCGACGGTGCCCTGCTTCCTGGGACCGTCAGTGAGCACTCGGGCTTTGATCCAAGTGGGTCAGAGTTGGGGAGCATCCCGGCCAAGCCCTCAGGGTGTCAGCAGCACCCCGTCTCCTCCACCACTGGGCATTTCACAGATTTGTCTCTTCTCCACTCTCATGGCCCATCTCTCTCTCAAACCATCGCCGCTGGCCTCTATCCTGCAACCGCCCCCCCCCCAGCTCCCCACTCAGCCAGACATGACACCCTCTCCCCTGGGGCTCCCAAAGCCTGCAAAGTCCATTCTCCTGAGCTGGCCATGACCTAGCCCCCAACTCTCCCAGCTTCCACCAGCCACCCCCACTTCTACGCATGCCTGCCTGCTGGAGCCAAACTTCACTTCCCTCACCCCCCCCAACTCCCTCCCTGGGCCCCGCCAAGCAGCCAGGCGGGCACTGGACATTGGGAAGGCAATCCCCCGCCCCTGCTAGCCAGTTCACTGAAGGCAGGGACAGTGTCCCTCTGTCAACCCTGTCCCCAGCCTGACTCTAGACCAGAGCCGCCGCTACAGGAATGACTGGCCCACTTCCCACATCTCCCTCCAGAGTCCTGGCTGCCCCATGTTGTGGCTCTTCTGGGCAGCTCCCCTCCCCACCCATCTGCACCCAGACTCCCTCCAGGCCCACCCACCTGGGGCTCTCAGCTCTAGCTGCGCCCTGTGCACCGCCCCTACCCCCCACCCCCGTGTTCTCAGTGTCCAGCTGCCACTTGGCCCAGCGCAAGTGAGTGAGTGAGAGCGAGGGAGTGGGTGAGCTCTCCATGCCTCCTGTCCTCATTCCGTTCACAGAGAGCCAGGCCCAGGGCTGAGTGCCCACTGGCACTTTCTGACCTAAGCTTCAACGAGCTCTGTCATGACTGGCAGTTTGTAGAAGACGAACACAAAGTTTGGGGAAGGTTCAGGTTACAGAACTGTGCTTGAGCAAGTCGGGATTTGAACTCAGGTCCTTCTGCTCCAGGGCACCTGATGCATCGCTGAGCCCCTGCTATGCCTTGGTGCTGTGGGGGCGGGGCAGGGAGGAGGAATTGGACCAGCAATGGGGGTCAGGAAGACGGGTAGGCAGGACGCATACCTTAGTGTGTGGGAGGCCTGGAGTCACCCCCAGCACCACATGGGAGCACCATGAATGATGGCGCCTCCTCCATCTCTCCATCTCTCTCTCTCTCTCTCTCACCCCTCTCTCCTTCATTTCTTTCTTACAGATAAATGACTGAATAAATAAATATTTAAATAGTGCCAGGGCTGGCAAAATAGTGAGTTGTTGGAGAAGGCGCGACCCATTTTTACGTGGAATTATCATACCTTGACTTCTCCAACAGCTCAGTAGCTCACCTGGGTAGTGCGCTGCGTTGCCATGTATGTGGCCCAGGCTTGAGCCAGCCCCCATTGACGGAAGCTTTGGTGTTGTGGTGTCCTCCCTTCCTCCCTTCCTCTCTCTCTCTCTCTTTTTTTATTGGATAGAGACAGAGGGAAATTGAGAGGGGATGTGGAGATAGGAAGGGAGGGAAGGGGGCCAGGCGGGAGCGCAGCGGGTTAAGCGCACATGGCACAAAGCGCAAGGACCGGCATAAGGTTCCTGGTTTGAGCCCCCGGCTCCCCACCTGCAGGGGAGTCGCTTCACAGGCGGTGAAGCAGGTCTGCAGGTGTCTGTCTTTCTCTCCCCCTCTCTGTCTTCCCCTCCTCTCTCCATTTCTCTCTGTCCTAGCCAACAACAACAACAGCAATGACAATAATAACAGTAACAACAAGAGCAACAAAATGGAGAAAATAGCCTCCAGGAGCGGTGAATTCGTAGAGCAGGCACCGAGCAGCCCCAGTGATAACCCTGGAGGCAAAAAAAAAAAAAAAAAAGGAAAGAAAAAGAAAAAGAAAGGGAGGAAGGCTGAGGGACACCAGCAGCCCTGCTTCTCCACTCATGGAGCTTTCCCCTGCAGGTGGGGACCAGGGGCTTGAACCCGGGTCCTTACACACTATAGTGTGTGTGCTTTAATGTGTGCCACCTCCTGGTCTCTTCTCTGTCTCTGTCTCTGTCCATCTCCATCTCTCTGTGTCTAGCGCAAGGACCCGCATAAAGATCCCAGTTCGAGCCCCCGGCTCCCCACCTGCAGGGGAGTCGCTTCCCAGGCGGTGAAGCAGGTCTGCTGGTGTCTGTCTTTCTCTCCCCCTCTCTGTCTTCCCCTCCTCTCTCCATTTCTCTCTGTCCTATCCAACAACAACAATAATAATAACTACAATAATAAAAACAACAAGGGCAACAAAATGAAATAAATATATTTTTTTTAAATCAGCCTGGAGTGCCAGGTGGTCGTGCAGTGGATAAAGCACTGACTCTCCGTCATGGAGTCTGGAGTTTGATCCCTGGCATCACATGTGCCAGAATGATGCTCTGGTTCTCTCCCCTTCTCTCATCCTCACTAGTAAATAGACTTTAAAAGAATAGGCTGCCCAAGAGGTGGCACAGTGGATAAAGCACTGGACCTTCAAGTATGAGGTCCTGAGTCCCATCCCCAGCACCCCACATGCTAGTGATGCCCTGGTTCTCTCTATGTAATTAATTAATTAATTTTTAAAATACCAATAGGGAGGCCAGGCAGTAGCACCCTTGGTTGAGTGAGCACATTACAGCGCACAAGGACCCCGGTTCAAGCCCTTGGTCCCCACCTGCAGGGGACAAGCTTCACTACTGGTGAAGCTGCAGGTGTCTTTCAGTTTCTCACTGTCCTATCAAATAAAGACGGAGGAGGGGGCAACGGAACCCGGATCTGGCTGGGGGTTGGGGGCTCAGAGCCGCCCAGAAGGACAGCTGGACCAAGACTAAGAGCCCCATTCCATGAAGAAACTGGCGCCCAAGAGCACAGCGGCTAAGCCCGCCTGGGCAGGAGCCCCGTCTCTGGTCTCCGGTCCGTGGTGAACACTTCCCTGCCAGGCCAAGGGCTCCCCGGGACCCCTTGCAGGTTTAGGGGTGTCCTGATCACTCCCCTTTACAAAACCACAGGCATGATGGCTGGGGACAGGAAGGGGGCTCCCCACCCCACCACCTCCCACTCCACATCCTGTAACCTCCAAACTCCAGGATGCGGGGAGCATCTTTGCTACCCCCCCCCCATTCCAGCTGGGGCTGAATCAGGGAGGACAGGAAACAGCTGAGTCAGGAGAAAGCTCCAGCCAGCAGTTTTGGCGAGGTTTGGGGGGCAGGGGCTTTCCCAGCAGGCAACTGCACCCCACTCGCGCCTCTGGGCGGGTCCCTGGCAGGGACCAGGCTTGGCTCACACAGCTGACTCACCCATGGAGGGAAACTCCTCCACTTCTCTGACTCCTGATTCCCTTGGTCTCTGGGGGTAACCTGGGGTCACTGGCCTAGAATCCCCCTTCCCAAGCCTTCTCCCTCGGTCATGGGCACGAACCCCTAGCCCCAGGCTGGATGGGGGAACAGGCTCCTGGATGACAACTTGAGACGACCCCAACCAGAAAACAGAGACAGAGGGAAGGCTAGACCCCACCACGCCCCATACCCCCACCCCAGCCCAGTTTTACCAAAACAGAGAAGGTGGGGAGGTGGGTCAGTGGCTAGAGCACAGGCTTTGCCCACGAGAGGCTGTGAGTGCCCTCTCTGGCGCCCCCATGTGGTAGAGCGGTGCCCTGCTCGCTTGCTCTCAGAATAAGTCAGCCAAGACCACTCTTAAATAGAGGCAGGGAGTGCAGTGGGTTAAGCGCAAGGACCGGTGTGAGGCTCCCGGTTCAAGCCCGCGGCTCTCCACCTGCCCGGGAGTCGCTTCACAGGCAGTGAGGCAGGTCTGCAGGTGTCTGTCTTTCTCTCCCCCCTCACTGTCTTCCCCTCTTCTCTCCATTTCTCTCTGTCCTATCCAACAACAATGACATCAATAACAACAATAACAACAATTTAAAAAGGGCAACAAAAGGGAATAAATAAATAAATTTTTAAATAGAGGCAGGAAGCCCCAAATGGTATTTGTGTGTGGGGGGGGTCTTCAAACCAGTCTCCCCCTCAGTGCCCACACTCCCTCTGGAAGGAAGGAGAATGCTGTCCTTCAGGTCTAGGTGTCCCTCCTCCACAGGGCAGTAGCTCTCCCCTCCAGGGACTTAGTGCTCAGTGTCCCCACCTCCCACCCGCCCCATCCTCTCTCCCCACTCAAGTCAAGTGGCAGCAGGCCAGCTGGGGGCTCCTCACCCGCCCACCTGTGTGTCAGGGGTCTGCAAGTCCCAGTGGTAATTCCTTTCAAGGACCGAAATTAAGTCCCACTGTCCTGTTCCTGGTTGAACCCACTGTGGAGGGGCCAGGTGGTGGCGCCCCTGGTTGAGTGCACACATTACTAGGCTCATGGACCAGAGTTCAAGTCCTCGTCCCTGCCTGGAGGGAGGAAGCTTCATGAGCTGTGAGGCAGTGCTGCAGATCTCTCTCTCTCTCCCTCCCTTCTCTCTCAATTTCTCTCTGCCTCTATCATAAATAAATGTTTTAGAAAAATAATAAACCCATCATGGATTGTTATCCAGGATATGATGCTGAGGAGAAAGTGTTGGTCTCTCAAGCTAGAAGTCCTGAGTTCTATCCCCAGCATCACATGTGCCAGAGAGATGGCCTGGTTCTCTCTCGTCCTCTCTCATAATTTCCTTCAAATTTTATTTATTTATTCTACAGAGATAAAGAAGTGAAGAGGGAAGGGGAGAGAAGGGAGAGAGAGAGAAAGCTCCTCAACACTGCTTCACCACTCACGAAGCTTCCACCCTCAGGTGGAGACTGGAGGCTTGAACCTGGGTCCTTGAACACTGTAATGTGTGCGCTCAAGCAGATGTGCCCCCACCCAGCCTTGGAGTAGTGTTGGGGCTTTGCTGTAGCTTATCCTGAGCAATCCCACAGCTCCTGGCAGTCTTTTTATTTTTATTTTTATTTTTATTTATTCCCTTTTGTTGCCCTTGTTTTATGTTGTAGTTATTATTGTTGTTATTGATGTCGTCATTGTTAGGTAGGACAGAGAGAAATGGAGAGAGGAGGGGAAGACAGAGACGGGGAGAGAAAGACAGACACCTGCAGACCTGTTTCACCTCCTGTAAAGTGACTCCCCTGCAGGTGGTGTGCTGGGGGCTCGAACTGCCGGTCCTTACGCTTTGCATCACTTGCGCTTAACCCAGTGCGCCACTGCCCCACGCCTCTGGAAGAGTCTTTTTTCCAGATAGAGAAGAAGAGGCAAAGAGGGAGGAGGAGAGACACCACAGCACCAGTCCACTGCTCATCATGCTTTGGATTTTGCATGGTGCTTACATGGGGCAGCTGGAGGCTTGAATCTACTTTTCATATGTGTGTCAACTGATCAAAATCAATCAATAAATAAGTAAGTAAATACAGAGGTGGCAAAACGGATAGGGCACTGGACTCTTAGGTATGAGGTGTCCCAAGTTCGGTCCCTGGAATTGCATGTGCCAGAGGGATGCTCTGATTCTCTCTCCCTCTTTTTCTTTCTCTATAGATAACTAATTCTTTAATAATAAAAGAGGATAGTCGGGCAATAGCACAGTGATTTAAGCGCACATGGCACAAAGCACGAGAACCGGCAGTTCGAGCCCCCAGCTCCCCACCTGCAGGGGAGTCGCTTCACAGGCGGTGAAGCAGGTCTGCAGGTGTCTGTCTTTCTCTCCTCCTCTCTGTCTTCCTCTCCTCTCTCCATTTCTCTCTGTCCTATCCAACAACATCAGTAACAACAACAAAAATAACTATAACAATAAAACAAGGGCAACAAAAGGGAATGAATAAATAAATATTTTTTTAAAAAGGGAGAAGTAGGTGCAGGCAGTAAGGGCAAACAGAACCTGCATTGCTCCAGGCACCCAACAAGGCCCCTGACCTGGAGGTCTGCCCCAAAGCCCCCAGAGATGGCCAAATCCTTGGATGGCATAGAACCATTTAGGTGCTGGCTACCTCTTTGTGGTGATGTTATGAATTTTCTAAAAAAAAAAATGGGGGGCTCAGTAGCACAGCGGGTTAAGCGCACATAGTGCAAAGCACAAGGACCGGCATAAAGATCCCAGTTTGAGCCTCCAGCTCCCCACCTGCGGGGGGGAGGGGTCGCTTTACAGGCGGTGAAGCAGGTCTGCAGGTGTCTGTCTTTCTCCCCCCCCCCCGTCTCCCCTTCCTCTCTCCGTTTCTCTCTGTCCTATCCAACAATGACAACATCAATAACAACAACAACAACAATAATGGGGAACAAAAGCAAAATTAAAAAAAAAAAAGAATCATCATGAGGTCATGAAGGGGGTGGATGTATGATGTAGTCTCTCCCTCCCTTGGAATATCTCTGGGTGCGAGATACTGCCAGGCCACAGCTGATGGCAGGTAACTGAGCTCTCAGAAAGCAAACCCCTGCAAGGCCAGCCCAGCCCACGCTGTAAGCAGTGTGCTCGAAAAGCTGACGTGTCTCAGACAAGATCAAGGGCAGGCCTGTGTGTTGTCCCCAAGAAGTACGTGAGGATGCAAAGGCACTTGTGTGTGTTGGGGGGGGCGGCACCCCCCAGTGGCTCTGGTCCATGAGGCAACAGCCTCTTGGGTGGGAAGTGTGGGTCCATTACATTGACAGTTGGGGTGGGGGTGGGGGGCCTGGAGACCAGACCAGCCACGTGCCTTAGCTCCTCCCTTTCCCAGACTGAGGGGTAAGCGGGTGCAGAGATGAACCGGGGCCTCAGCGTCCCCCAAACCTGCTTCCCCAGGCCTTGACGCCTTTCCAAACTCCAAACCTGCCATCTGAAGCCAGTCGCCCTTCCTGCCTGCCAGAGCGCGTGCACACACACACACACACACACACACACACAACAGGCCGGCCCCTTGGGCGCTCCACAGCCCTGTCCCAGCCCCTGGCAGGGAGCCTACCCTGCTGGAGAGCAGCAGAGTGGCAACTGGGTGGGGCGTGGCCAGGGCCCCACACGGGCAAGCTCTGTCCCATCTGGCTCCCACTCACAGGGGCCTGACTCACCCCCTCGCCCCCCATGACTCAGTTTACTCCCCTGCCTGGAGGTCCCTTCAGCAAGGGTGGGGCATTTTATGGGTCCAGCCTGGCCCGCCAGCCTTTCATCCAAGGAGGAGTTCCACCCCTACCTGCCTGGAACAGGAGCTGAGGGGGAGTCTGGGGCGGAGGGACCTGGGGGCCAGGAGTCCACCAGACCAGCCAAGAAGTGAAGACCAGCTTCCAGGAGGAGCTCTGAGGGAGCTCAGAAGTCCTTGAATGTGGTCACATGCACCAAACCACCCCCCACTCAAGGACTCAGGTTCAAGCCCCCGGTCCCCACCTGCAGGGAGAAAGTTTCACCAGTGGTGAAGCAGGGCTACTGGTGTCTCTCTGTCGCTCTATCTCCCCCTCCCCCTCTCAATCTCTCTCTGTCTTGTCAAACGAAATAAATAAAGAAATAAGTAAAGCTAAGGGAGTGACCAGAGGTGGCTCAGCTCAGACTCAGACCCAGACCCTCTACCACTGGGCAGCAGGGCGGAACTGTGAAGGAGTGACAGGCTCACATGCTGGACTACTGCTCTGGTATCTGTCATCAAAGAAATGAATAAATCTGAAGGAAAAGAAGAAGGAAAAGGAGGAGAGGAAGGAGAGACAAAGAAAGGAAAGGCAAGAAAGAGAGAGAGGAAGGAAGGGAAGAAGGAGGGGGGAAGACAGGCCATGTGGCTGCTGAGTTCACCCGCTGGCCCCAGGCCCCTGGTGGGGGGAGTTGTTTTCTGCTCGGCCCCACTCCCTGCCCTGTGTCCACCGCAAGCCCAGTGCAAACCCCCTGGAACAGCTTGGGAGGTGACTCAGTGGGAGTGCTCAGGACTTGCGTGTGTGAGGTCCCAAGTGAGATCCCTGCCTGGGGCCACATGATACTGCTCCAGTCTCTCACAGAAACCAAGTCAGGGGGGTCCAGCAGTAGCGCAGCAGGTTAAGCGCACGTGGCGCAGAGCGCAAGGACCATCGGAAGGATCCCGGTTCGAGCCCCCGGCTCCCCACCTGCAGGGGAGTCGCTTCCCAGGCAGTGAAGCAGGTCTGCAGGTGTCTGTCTTTCTCTCCCCCTCTCTGTCTTCTCCTCCTCTCTCCATTTCTCTCTGTCCTATCCAACAACAATGACATCAGTAACAACAACAATAATAACTGCAGCCACAATAAAAAACAACAAAGGCAACAAAAGGGAAAATAAATAAACATTTAAAAATGGTTTTAAAATTAAAATAAAATAAAAAATGAAACAAAGTCAGGCAGTGGCCAGGAAGTCGGTACTGTGGATAAAGCAGTGGACCCTCAAGCAAGAAGTTCCGAGTTGGATCTCTGGTGTCACATGGGCCAGTGACGCCCTGATGGTCTCCCCACCCCCACAAATAAATAGATACATCTTTTCAAAAACCAATCAAGTGATCAATCAGCCAAGGATCCTGAGAGGTCTGAAAACCAGGGTTCGACCCCAGGGTTACAGGGATCCAGACAGAGCTCCACGAATGGGGGGGGTGCTATGGTGTCTTTCTCCTCTTTCTCTCTCCCTCTCTCTCTCTTTTTAATTATTTCTTTATTGGGGAATTAATGTTTTACATTCAACAGTAAATACAATAGTTTGTACATGCATAACATTCCCCAGTTTCCCATTTAACAATACAACCCCCACTATGTCATTTATCATCCTTCATGGACCTGTATTCTCCCCACTCACCCACCCACCCCAGAGTCTTTTACTTGGGGGCAATACTCCAATTCCATTTCAGGTTCTACTTGTGTTTTCTTTTCTGATCTTGTTTTTCAACTTCGGCCTGAGAGTGAGATCATCCCATATTCATCCTTCTGTTTCTGACTTATTTCACTCAACATGATTTTTTCAAGGTCCATCCAAGATCGGCTGAAAACGGTGAAGTCACCATTTTTTGCAGCTGAGTAGTATTCCATTGTGTATATAGACCACAACTTGCTCAGCCACTCATCTGTTGTTGGACACCTGGGTTGCTTCCAGGTTTTGGCTATTACAAATTGTGCTGCCAAGAAAATATGTGTACACAGATCTTTTTGGATGGATGTGTTGAGTTCCTTAGGATATATCCCCAGGAGAGGAATTGCAGGGTCATAGGGTAGGTCCATTTCTAGCCTTCTGAGAGTTCTCCACAGAGGCTGGACCAATTGACATTCCCAGCAGCAGTGTAGGAGGGTTCCTTTGACCCCACACCCTCTCCAGCATTTGCTGCTGTTACCTTTTCTGATGTATGACATTCTCACAGGAGTGAAGTGATTTCTCATTGTTGTCTTGATTTGCATTTCTCTGACAATCAGAGACTTGGAGCATTTTTTCATGTGTTTCTCGGCCTTTTGGATCTCTTCTGTGGTGGATATTCTGTCCAAGTCCTCCCCCCATTTTTGGATGGGGTTATTTGTTGTCTTGTTGTTGAGTCTGGCAAGCTCTTTATATATGTTGGTTATTAAACTCTTATCTGATGTATGGCACGTAAAGATCTTCTCCCATTCTGTGAGGGGTCTCTTGGTTTGGGTAGTGGTTTCTTTTGCTGTGCAGAAGCTTTTTAATTTGATGTAGTCCCATAGGTTTATACTTGCCTCAGTCTTCTTTGTAATTGGATTCGTTTCATCAAAAATGTCTTTAAAATTTATGCAGAAAAGAGTTCTGCCAATATTTTCCTCTAAGTATCTGATAGTTTGTGGTCTAACATCCAAGTCCTTGATCCACTTGGAATTTACTTTTGTATTTGGTGAAATAGAGTGATTCAGTTTCATTCTTCTGCATGTTTCAACCCATTGTTTCCAACACCATTTGTTGAAGAGACTCTGCTTTCCCCATGGAATAGTCTGGGCCCCTTTGTCAAAGATTAGATGTCCATAGGTGTGGGGCCTTCTCTCTCTCTCTAAACGTGTAAAACAAAAATATGCATCTAAGAGAACATGCTTTGACCAGTGTGTGGTCAAAAGTGTGCGCCACTAGTGCCCCTTCACGCCTGCCCCCCAACCAACTCACCCCCTAACAGAACACAGATGTGGCCATATCCCCCCACCCCAGTCCCAGGTCCTCTGGGTAGCAATTTAAACCTTGTGTAGCCTGAGAGGTGGCTCAACAATGACATCAATAACCACAATAATAACTACAACAGTAAAACAACAAGGGCAACAAAAGGGAATAAATAAATAAATATTTTTTAAAAACTTTAAACTTTACATCCAAGAATGAGCGGCGTCCTGACAGGACGTGGAAGAGTCGAGAAGTGTCAGCACATTATTTGTGCTCCCCGCCCCCAGCAGACAGTGCTAGCGTGCCAAATGCAGGGAGACAGCCTGCCAAGGGGGAGAAAGTGTGTGCGAACCATGCATCCCATACATCCGATCAGGGCTTGGGGGAAGGCCTGGCAGAGCACACTGGACCTTGTGTGAGGGCTGGGGCTTGACCTCAGGCCACCACGTAGGAGCATGGCTGTGGAAAGGCGGAGCTTCACAAGTGGTACAGCAGAGCTGCGGTGTCTCTCCCTCTATGCATCTCACCTGCTATCTGGAAAAGAAAAGAATCTGCGGGGACCAGTGGCTTCGTGCAGGCATGGGGCCGCAGGGTAACCCTGCTGGTCAGAAAAACAAAAGGGGGGAGTCGGGCAGTGGCGCAGCAGGTTAGGCACACGTGGCACAAAGCACAAGGACCGGCATAAGGATCCCGGTTCAAGCACCGGGCTCCCCACCTGCAGGGGAGTCGCTTCCCAGGCGGTGAAGCAGGTCTGCAGGTGTCTGTCTTTCTCTCCCCCTCTCTGTCTTCCCCTCCTCTCTCCATTTCTCTCTGTCCTATCCAACAATGACGACATCAATAACAATAATAAGCACAACAATGTTAAACAAGGGCAACAAAAGGGAAAATAAATAAATAAATAAATAAATATTTTTAAAAAGAAGAAAGACAAAAAGAAAAAAAGAAAAAGGGCTGAGGGCCCAGGAGAGGGCAGAGGGAGTACAGTACTCCACTTGGCAACTATGAGGTCCCAAGGTCGGTCCCTGGCGTCCTGTGTGTCAGGGTGATGCTCTGGGCCTCTCTCTCTCACTCGCTCTTTCATTATTAAGTAATTTTTTTTAATTAGGGGGCTGGGCGATGGCACACCGGGCTAAGTACACATATCACTATGCGCAAGGACCCAGGTTTGAGCCCCTGCTCCCCACCTGCAGGTGGTGCACTTCACAGGCAGTGAGCCAGGACTCAGGTGTCTAGCTTTCTCTGTCTCTCCGTCCTCTCTCAGTTTCTTTTCTTTTTTTTTTTTTTTGCTTTTTTTAAATTTATTTTCCCTTTTTTGTTGTTGCCCTTTTTTTTTATTGTTGTGGTTATTATTGTTGTTGTTATTGATGTTGCCGTTGTTGGATAGCACAGAGAGAAATGGAGAGAGGAGGGGAAGACAGAGAGGGGGAGAGAGAGACAGACACCTGCAGACCTGCTTCACCGCCTGTGAAGCGACTCCCCTGCAGGTGGAGAGCCGGGGGCTCGAACTGGGATCCTTATTCCAGTCCTTCCGCTTCGCACCACATGCGCTTAACCCGCTGCTCTACCACCCAACTCCCCTCTCTCAATTTCTCTCTGTCCTACCTAATAAAAAAAATTAGAGTGGTCTGGGAGGTGACACAGTGAATAAAACACTGGACGCTCAAGCATGAGGTCCCAAGTTCAATCCCTGACAGCACGTGTACCAGAGTGATGTCTGGTTCTTTCTCTCTCTGTCTCTCTCCCTATATTTCTCACTAATAAATAAATAAAATACATTTAAAAATTAGAAAAAGGAGCTGGTGGTAGTGCAGCGGGTTAAGCGTGCATGGCATGAAGTGCAGGGACTGGCATAAAGATCCCTGTTCGAGCCCCCGGCTCCCCACCTGCAGGGGAGTCGCTTCACGGGTGGTGAAGCAGGTCTGCAGGTGTCTGTCTTTCTCTCCCCCCCACCCCCCGTCTTCGAGTCCTCTCTCCATTTCTCTCTGTCCTATACAACAACAATAGCAACTATGATAATAACAAGGACAACAAAAATGGGAAAAAATGGCCTCCAGGAGCAGTGGATTCATAGTGCAGTCACCAAGCCCCAGCAATAACCCTGGTGGCAATAAAAAATAAAAACACATTTAAACATTTGGAGATAGAACCCACTCATATTTAATTCAAATCAGTTAAGGGTGGGCACGGTGGCCATCTGGCTGTGCCTGTTTCGCTTGGTCATGAGCACCACCCAGGCTGCAGCCCTTGCAACGCTTCAGCGCTGTGCTGTCTTTCTTCCTGCCTCTCTATCTCTGTCTTCCTAATTAAAAATAAAAAAAAAAGACTCGGATAGATATTCATCTAAAAATAGAGAAAGGTCCAGGAGGTGGCACGTGGGTACAGTACTGGGCTCTCAAGCAAGAGGTTCTCTGACTGGCATCTCACGCCAGAGTGATAGTCTGCTTCTCTCCCCCTCCCTTCATCACTAAGTAAATCATTCTGCTTTAGCCAGAGCACTGCTCAGCTCTGACTGATGATGGTGTCCAGGACTGAACCTGGGAACTCAGAGTCTCAGTCATGAAAGTCTTTTGCAGAACCACAGTGCTATCTCCTCAGCCCAATAAGTTATTTCTCTCTCTCTATCTTTATCTCTCTCTCTCTCTCTCCCTCTCCACTCCCCACCTCCAAACACATGAAAATATGCTGCCTGATCACTGGTCACTAAGAAACATCATTAGTATAAGGAGATGCAAATCAAAACACAAGCAGACACCACTTCACACTTCCCGAGTGTCCTGCATTTAAATGATGAAAAACATTAAAGCTGGGATGTGGATCCTTGAGAACCATCTACAGGGGCTGGGGGGTGGGGGGGCGGGGACTGGCCTACAGGGCTGCAGCATTAGGGAACAGCCCAGCCATTCTGACGGGTTTAATCAGACTGTCCACGTGGCCCGCAAGTCTGCGCTCGGCTCTAGGCCCAGATAAATGAGAACACAAAGACCTGTACACAGAGCTTCACCAGCATTAGTCACAATAATGCCTCCTCCCCCCCCCAAAAAAAAAAAAAAAAAACAGAAACAATTCAA